>NC_080174.1:84837702-84845202 GCF_950295315.1 Erinaceus europaeus | reverse complement strand
GCTGACTTGAGGAGACATCTGAAAAGCAAACTTGAGGGGAGGGGTAGATAGCATAATGGTTATGCAAAGAGGCTCTTATGCCTGAGGCTCCATAGTCCCAGGTTTGGTCCTCCACACCATCATAAGCCAGAGGTGAGCAGTGCTCTGGCAAAAAAAAAAGAAAGAAAGGAAGGAAGGAAGGAAGGAAGGAAGAAAGAAAGAAAGAAAGAAAGAAGGAAAGAAAGGGAGAGAGAAAGGAAGGAAGGAAGGAAGGAAGAAAGGAAAAAAGAAAGAGAAAAAGAAAGAAAAGGAAGGCTTAACAACCTTTTTTCCCCCTTCGCTAGCCCCTCCCCCTTTTTCTTCTTTCATAAATCTGGGCATAGAAAGCAGTTCATCATCTTCAGAAGAGAAATTATCACCAAGTCCATGGATCTTAAGTGTCAGGCTCCTTTCTTGAAAAAGTTCCTTTCAAAATGGTGTGCATAGTTTTGTGTCTGTGATTTTGCACTCTTATTCATTAAGAGAAGCCCAACTCTATGCATTTCAAGACTTACAAAAACTCCAAGTCTCTTAATAAATACAATCACCAAGTCCACATTCAGCTAAAACAATAAGATTACAAAAGTATCCTTCATTTTCATCATCTCAGGTGAAAACCATATAAAAGTCTTAACAGGAAAAAATAATATTTACCATATTAGGATTTGGACTGGCTAACTTATGAGTTTTTCCAAAGTTATTTGACTGAGTTTCATCACTAAGTCAAGAAAAAGTACATAGATGTGACATTTGCTTGAGCCCACACATACACCCAGCTTTGTTTTCAGGACTTTCTCTTGTTCTTATTTAAATCACAAAATTAAACAAAACCAAATTATATTGTCTTGTGAAAGTTTCCAGCTCTTAATAGACCTACATAAAATGTATTGAATTGAAAGATATCTTCCTCACAGAAGGATGAATGTAGGATGATCTCACTCTCAGGCAGAAGTTGAAAAACAAGATCAGAAAAGAAAACACAAGTAGAACCTGAAATGGAATTGGCGTATTGCACCAAAGTAAAAGACTCTGGGGTGGGTGGGTGGGGAGAATACAGGTCCATGAAGGAAGATAAATGACATAGTGGGGGTTGTATTGTTAAATGGGAAACTGGGGAATGTTATGCATGTACAAACTATTGTATTTACTGTTGAATGTAAAACATTAATTCCCCAATAAAGAAATAAATTTAAAATAAAACAAATAAATAAAAATTAGAAAAGAAAATAAAAAAAAGAAAGATATCTTCCTGTTAAAAGATCACTCAAAAGCAGACTTTCATAGGAAGAAAAATAAGAATCAGAACAGAGTTGTTTTTACACACTTGTGATTCCTCTGGGAAGACCCGAATTCCCCAATCAGTTGCTGATAAAAGGGTGATCTGACCTGAATCACAAATCACAATTAACGTTCATTTATAACAAGGTCAGACAACTTGAGTGGTGACAGGAAAAGCTACAGTAAGTAATATTTTAGACAAAGTTTGATGCTCTCAATTCAAACAGAGAATAAGAGTACCATCATTATAGAGTTAAAGAAGAATTCAGGGGTAGACGGCATAGTAGTTACGCAAAGAAACTCTCATGCCTGAGGTTCCTAAGCCGCAGATTCAATATTTAAAAAAAAAGAATATCTCAAAGAATTAGATACCCCTCTTTTAGGGGTGGGGCAGCAGCAAAGAGGAGTATTCTCTCCCTCATCCTTTTTTTAAATATTTATTTTATTTATTCCCTTTTGTTGCCCTTGTTGTTTTATTGTTGTAGTTATTATTATTGTTGTCATTGTTGGATAGGACAGAGAGAGAAATGGAGAGAAGGAGGGGAAGACAGAGAGGAGGAGAGAAAGATAGACACCTGCAGACCTGCTTCACCGCCTGTGAAGCGACTCCCCTGCAGGTGGGGAGCCGGGGTTCGAACCGGGATCCTTATGCCGGTCTTTGTGCTTTGTGCCACCTGCGCTTAGCCCGCTGCGCTACAGCCTGACTCCCCTTCATCCTTTTCTGTATCTAAGCTCAGTCACCTTTGGTAACTCAGACAATTAATTCTCTCCACTGAGAAATTCCTCCACTCCCCAAGATGTCCCCACAAGCAGAGATCATACTACTTATGTGGTGAGGAGAGGAGATGGATTTATACCACAATATATCTGGGATTATGGGCTGTTTTCTTTTATTTCAGGAATGAAGATTAAGACTGAGGTTTTGCAAGTATATTTCTTAGAAAAAGACCACATGTCATGAACTATTAGTTCTTATGACCTTGGACAAGTTATACTTAATCTGGGTCATTTTTCTCCTATAAAATGAGCACAATGATAGGGCCATTGTAATAAGGTCCTTTTTTCCAATTATGACAACATCTCCCCAGACAATAACTTGGGTCCACCTGCACATCAGATGTCAAGCTCAGGCAAAAACTAGTGAAGTCATGGGCCCCTAGGAATATAGCTAAAATAGACCTACTAGCTTTTCCAAAACAGAGACCCCCCCTCAACTCTTCATATGAATGAAAAAGTTAAAAACTAATAAAGTCATGGGCCCTTTGGAATATACCTAAAATAGGCCTACTAGCTATCTTCAAAACAGAGACCCCAAATCTTCATGTGCAATATTCCATCCTTTAGGTTCATGATTAGTCAACAATTTGTTATGCTTTATACCTTAACTCTTTTTTAGCCACCAGGTTCCAGATGCTACCATGATGCCAACGGGACTTCCCTAAGCAGACAACCCCATCAATGTGTCCTGAAGCCCCACCTCCCCAGTTCCCCACCCCACTAGGGAAAGAGACAGGCTGGGAGTATGGATCCACCTGCTAATGCCCATGTTTAGCAAAGAAGCAATTACAGAAGCCAGACCTTCCACCTTCTGCACCCCACAAGGATCCTGGGTCCATACTCCTAGAGGGATAGAGAATAGGAAGCGATCAAGGAGCTCTGGGGGTGGGCAATGTATGGACATGTACTCCTCTTATCCTACACTCTTGTCATTATTTCTATTTTATAAATAAAAAAAAAATTAAGAAAGAAATTAGTGAGGGGCAGGCGGTAGCACATCGGGTTAAGCACACCTGGCGCCTGCAGGGGAGTCACCTCACAAGCGGTGAAGCAGGTCTGCAGGTGTCTGTCTTTCTTTCCCCCCCTCTGTCTTCCCCTCCTCTCTCATTTTCTTTCCAGTGATAATCCTGGAGACAAAAAAAAAATTAATTAGTACCTAAAATATGTTATTATGTGGTATATTACATAATAAAATATGGTAATATGATGTATTTTACACGGATAAATCAGTTTCTTATCTGAAAAGTAGTTTGATGTCTATCTGACCTACATAGGAGATTTGTTTTCATAATCTTTTATGATAGCAAAGCATCATATATAATATGAAGTGAATTTTTTTGTGCCTCCAGGGTTATTGCTGGGGCTCAGTGCCTGCACTATGAATCCACTGCTCCTGGAGGCCATGTTTTCCCCTTTTGTTGCCCTTGTTATTATTGTTGCTGGATAGGACAGAAAGAAAATGAGAGAGGAGGGGAAGACAGAGGGGGGAAAGAAAGACAGACACCTGCAGACCTGCTTTTTTTTTTTTCCTTTGTTGTTATTGTTGTTGCTGCTGCTGTTGTTGTCATTGGACAGGACAGAGGGAAATGGAGAGAAGAGGGGAAGACAGAGAGGGAGCGAGAGAAAGACACCTGTAGACCTGTTTTACCATTTGTGAAGTGACTCCCCTGCAGGTGGGGAGCCGGGGGGCTTGAACCAGGATCCTTGAACTGGTCCTTGCGTTTCCCACTATGTGTGCTTAATCGGGTGTGCTACTGCCTGGCATGGAAATGAATATTTTGGCATGAAATTTTATATATTTTTTTTTAGATAGTGACAGAAAAGCAGAGAGATACAGAGAGAGAGAGATCACAGCACCAAAGCCTCCTTTGGTGTGCTGGGTGTTACACTTGAGCCTGGGTCGTGTAAGTGGCACACTATCAGCAAGTGAGCACTCTTTTTTTTTTTTAATATTTATTTTATTTATTTATTCCCTTTTGTTGCCCTTGTTGTTTTATTGTTGTAGTTATTATTGTTGTTGTCGTTGTTGGACAGGACAGAGAGAAATGGAGAGAGGAGGGGAAGACAAAGAGGGGGAGAGAAAGATAGACCTACCTGCAGACCTGCTTCACCACCTGTGAAGCAACTCCCCTGCATGTGGGGAGCTGGGATTCGAAGCAAGTGAGCACTCTTGCTGGCCCTGGATTTTAGATATTTTTGTCCATGTTTTTCTCTGCTTGATTCTGGACTGGTTGAGAACAAAAATAAATAAATCCATGTTTTGTTTATGTCTGTACCCCTTCATAAGATCCAAAAGAGGGCCTCACATGTATTAGAGTAAATTATCCACTGACATCCGTCATGATAACATAATTTAAATTAACGAGTAAATGAACAAACAAAGAGGGCCTCACATGTATTAGAGTAAATTATCCACTGACATCCGTCATGATAACATAATTTAAATTAACGAGTAAATGAACAAACAAAACATACTACTACCTAGTCGAGTAATTTCTGTCAACGACGTATTGTGGTTTACTGCTGAACTGTAAAATGAGCATTGCAATTTATGACCATTTTTCATAAAAATGAAACCAATCAGAAAAATAACAGTTTGGGTGATATAGTATGACTCTATTTTTCAAAAAAAATTTTCATCATCTTTATTTATTTATTTATTGGATAGAGACAGCCAGAAGTCGAGTGGAGAGGGAGTGATAGAGAGGGAGAGAGACAGCCAGCCACCTGCAGCCTTGCTTCACCACTCGTGAAGTTTTTCCCCTACAGGTGGGGACTAGGGGCTCGAACCCAGGTCCTTGTGCACTGTAACATATGCACTCAACCAGGTGTGCCACTACCTGGCCCCGTATGACTCTACTTTTTATTGTTACTTCATGTTATTTTATTATCTTTATTTATTTATTGGAGAGAGACAGTCAGAAATTGAAAGGGGAGAGAGAGAGAGAGAGAGAGAAAGAGAGAGACTTGCAGCCCTGCTTCACCACTTGCAAAGCTTCCTCCTGCCCGTGGGGACCGGGGACTTGAACCTAGGTCCTTGCCCATAGGAACATGTGTGTTCAACTAGGTGCACCACCACCCCGCTCCGCTTCTTATTTTATTTTTTGATAGGAGGTGAGACAGAGCGGAATAGGGAGGGAGAGAAAGGCAGACAGAGGCAAAGAGACACTTGCAGCACTGCTTCAATGCTTGTGAAGCTTCCCTCCTGCAGGTGAGAACCAGGTACTTGAACCCAGGTCCTCGTGCACGGTGACATAGCAGTCTGCCAGGTGCAGCACCACCCAGCCTGTTTATGGTTTGTTGTTTTGTTTTGTTTTTACCTTCTTTTAGGTTTGTGATGAAAGTGAGGGAAAGAGAGAGAGTTTCTATTCAGTAACGTTAATGTCCTCTCTGTGAATCCAAGTTATAAATGCCTAAGTGCCTGTGTATGGTACAGTTTGAAGTGCTGGGAAGTTCTCTTATTCCCACTTACGAATGCCCACTATGGCATCTGAATTCATGTGATTATTGGACAAAAAAAAAGTTCTGGCTAACCACACAGTAAGTGAGTGGAGAATTTCTTTGCAACATACATTATAATAGGGTTCCTAAAAATGCACTGCTTGAGTTTTCTGCTTTAACTAATTAATAAATCCATGAATGGTCTTTAAACCTTCTTTGGAAGCATGTCTTAGGTACATGATTGAGATTATCTCATTAAATATGACCTGTGGATATAGACAGTGTCTTGAATTCAAACACAGGCCCAACCAGTCGGTCACATACAGTCTACAGACATGTTTTGTTTGCCCTGTGTTTTACTTTAATTTTTAGGTTAGATGCCTTGATTAAAGGTGATCAGGTTCCAGTTTGAATCGCAGCTCTCAATGGATGGTACCCAGCCTACCTCCCCCCACACTCCCACTATCAGTGAGCCCTTGCAAGGATTTGAATTCTACAGTGCAGTAAAAAAATGGGAAAGTAGCAAGTTTGATGCCAAAAGCTTTGTCTTCAGGCCACAGTCTACAATAAAGAAAAATGAGCTTGAAATATTCTCCTGACTCTACAATTAAACAGAAACGTGGCCGTTATAATTATTCTCCTTTTCTTGGCTAATAAAATAGAAGGTGCTGAGTCACAGAGTTCTCTCTAGTTCTCAAACTTTCCTCCCCTTCTCAGAATTTCTATAATGGCTTCCTTCTTTTTTCTCCAGATGAATCCCAGATGGAAAACCATGGCCATTTTGGTGCACCTGGTTTTGAGTGCATATATCACCTTGCCCAAGGGCCCGGGTTCAAGCACCACCTTCAGGGAAATGCTTCAAAAGCAATGATGTAGACCTCCCTATCTGTCTAGCACTCCCTTCTCAATTTCTCTCTCTCCTATTATATAAAAAACAAGGAGGGGAATAGCCCCCTTGTAAGGCCTAGTTAACTAAGGTTTTACTAAAGAAACACATGCAATAAATACTGGCAGCCGTCAAAAGCTATACAATACGCAAGAGAAGAGAGTAGATAGCACAATGGTTATACAAAGAGATTCTCATAGCTCAGGCTCCAAAGTCTTAAGTTCAATCCCCTGAGCCACCATAAGCCAGAGCTGAACAGGACTCTGGTAAAAATAATAATAATAAAATATACAAGAGAAGACAGGTGGCTTGGCAAGGTGGCGGTGGGGCTTGGGTTTTGAAAGCTAGAATCTGTGCTCAGTGTCCAGACATCATGTAAGTATCAGCTGTATCTCTCTCTGCTGGACCACCATATAAGTGTTAAATTGGTCCTTTTTACTCTGTCTTTCTGTCTCTCATGCCCTAACATGTGGATGTTCTCAATTTTCCTGAATAAAAGTTTGAAGTACCTGAAAAAAAAAAAATATATATATATATATATATACAAGAGAAAAGAAGAAGTATGCTGGAACAGAAGAAATCTTTTTTCTTCTTTTTTTTTTTTTTAAGCAGAGGACTGGACTGTTAGCTCTGGCTTATGATGGTGCTGCAGTGTATTGAACCAGGGACCTTGGGGCCTCAGGTGTGAAAGTCTCTTTGCATAAACATTATGCTATTCACCCCTTAGTGCCATGATAGTCTTTAAGGTCTGTTTTTGAGGGCACTGGGCGGTAGGGTCCACTTCATAAGTGGTGAAGTAGTTCTGCAGGTGTCTGTCTCTCCTCTCTATCTCCCTGTCCGCTCTCAATTTCTCTCTGTCCTATCTAGTAAAAATTAGAGAAAGAAGATGATGATGAAGAAGGAGGAGGAGTTGTTTGGCTTCGTAAGTTAACTCTCTTTTCAGCCACCAGCTTCCAGATGCCATCAGGATGCCGGCCAGGCTTCCCTGGACTGAAGACCCCACCAATGTGTCCTGGAGCTCAGCTTCCCCAGAGACCCACCCTACTAGGGAAAGAGAGAGGCAGACTGGGAGTATGGACCGACCAGTCAATGCCCATGTT
>NC_080174.1:84078511-84209310 GCF_950295315.1 Erinaceus europaeus | reverse complement strand
TTTTAAAGGATGTAGGTTTACCATTTCATTTCTTTTTAAAAAAATATTTAGTTATTATTGTTGTCTTTGTTGGATAGGTCAGAGAGAAAGGGAGAGAGGAGGGGAAGTCAGAGAGGGGGAGAGAAAGAGAGACACCTGCAGACCTGCTTCACCACCTGTGAAGCGACTCCCCTGCAGGTGGGGAGCCGAAGGCTTGAACCGGGATCCTTACACTGGACCTTGTGCTTTGCGCCACATGCGCTTAACCTGCTGTGCTACTGCCGGACTCCCTACCATTTCATTTCTAACTTCTCTGCCCACCAACACTTGCCAAAGTCTCATGCAATGGAATGAAAAAAAATGGACAAGTGTATTCAGTGATGCCTCCAAAGCCTAGTTCTCTAAGCGCATTTGAATTATAACTATTTTCCATGCTTGATATTGCTAGGGTAACACTGAACTTGACTTATTGAATGTATAGTATTTGACATCTAGAGGATTTAGAGAACTTTCTAAAAAAAAAAATTAAGCATACTGGGATGTACTGGGCTACAACATCTGTAATATATAGCACAAAAATAAATTGAATAAGCCTTTAAAAAGGTTAGTTTGCTATTGTTGGAACACATTCAAAAGGATTACTAACTGATCCCATATGGGTACCACTGTAAACAAATTCAAATGAGTTGAGTCACTAAGAAGACTCTCCCACTGGAGATTTTAAAAGGGGCTGTTTTCTATAATTGAGCCACTCAGCCATTAAAAAACATATTTGAAGAGTCACAGGTCACATATCTTATGTGACTTTATCATTTCTTTTTTTTAATATTTATTTATTTATTCCTTTTTGTTGCCCATGTTGTTTTATTGTTGTAGTTATTATTATTGTTATTGATGTCACTGTTGTTGGATAAGACAGAGAGAAATGGAGAGAGGAGGGGAAGACAGAAAGGGGGAGAGAAAGACAGACACCTGCAGACCTGCTTCACCGCCTGTGAAGTGACTCCCCTGCAGGTGGGGAGCCGGGGGGGGGGGTTGAACTGGGGGTTTGACTTTGGGGGGGAGCTCGAACTGGGGGGTTGACTTTATCATTTCTAAGTAGCGAAATACATACTTCTAGAGTTGGACGTTTGGTTTGAAAGCTATCACAGGATGCAGTGGATATGATTTCTTCCCTAACACATTCTACTTCAATCACTTGGATTTTGCTTCATTTACACAATGGCACAGGGAAGTCAGAACCAGATCCTCCTCCTCTTGCTTGACACAGACAGAGACGGGAGTGCAAGTATGAGTGGTAGATTTCTGGAGCAACAGACACCACAGGTAGGACTGATTCCTGATCTTATGTTTTTGAGAGCACCTTACACAGGCGCATGATGAAAGGAGACAACTCAAGGTTACAAACACATCTCCTAACTCGGGCATGAACTGCCTCGCTCTCTCAACATGTAAAGAACAGGTGACAAATAGAAATATCAGCCACAGACAAAAACAGTGTGGATGGAAGGCTCTCATGGATTGGTTATTTCATGTTACTCCGTCATGAAATATTATGCAGGAGAGGCAGTAGGTTCAGTGGAGCGGCAGGCTGGTTAGTGTGCTGAATCGTTCTAGGAATATAGTCATGGTGGCGACTACATTTCCCAGAGTCCCCTTATATCCATACGCTTAGAGGTTAAAACTGACCCAGATATAAGATGTTGCCAGATCTGAAAGCTGAAGTAAGAGGTGGTAAGATAGACACAGAGGGCCTAGCACGCTTTACCTACTTTTCTCAAGATCTGCATAGATTCCCCCTTTCTAGCTGCTGGTATGTTCAACCCCAGGCCCACTCCATATGCATAATAGGTGCAGAAATCACCAGAGATGATGCAGGTGCATGAGACAATCTGTTGGAAAGATTTACGACTAGTGAAAGGATGGGTGACAGAGTGCCTGCTCAAGATGACCTTCGGATCTAATGGGAAAGGAGTGATTACTTCCTTGTGTATCTTTACTCCTCTTCTAGCCAGTTCAGTTCATCTCCTGTTGTCTGTCTTTCATACTCAGTTACAAACTTCTTGAGGACAGAAACTTTGTAAAAACCAAGATTTAAATCCTCAGTGCACAGTGCTGCACATTGTAGGCTCAATTCATGTTCCTTCCTGTCTTCCATTCTTATTCCCTGCCTCCCAAGCATCCTATGTCATGACTACTCTTTTTTCTCTCCTCTTGTCGAAGTTTACACCATAGGGAGAAAGAAAGAGTTATCAGAAATCGAGATATAACACTGAAGTCAGTATGTTCCAGGCATAAACAGATACGCATAACACTAAGTCAGTATGTTCCAGGCATAAATAGATAACTTTTTATCTATGTGCAGAGCTCAAAACACAAAGAAGACTGAGCCAGGGCTCACACCTGAACACTTATATTCTTGTGGAAAGGAGAGGGAGGTGGAGAGAACAGTCTCTGAGCACATCACTTCAATGTAAGGGAGGAAGAGGAGAAAAGAAGAGTGTGTCCACTGGGAGAGATGACTGTGAGGGCAGGTCAGAAAGCAAGAGAGCACACAAAGAGTATTTCTCGAGTTTGTTCATTTTCTAGATGTTTTCATTAAGCGGTAACATGATTGACGGTTCGTGAATACCTAATAAGTACCCAGGAAGTACCAGGCACTGTCCTGGGTGTTTACTGCATTTTAGGCTAATCTTCACAACAACTCTGCCAAGTAGATGAATCTTATCAGGAAACTGAGATAGAGAGAGAGAGAGAGAGAGAGAGAGAGAGAGGCAGAAGAGGGACCAGGGGGTAATTCTGCAGGGAAATGTGATATGCACTTTTGTATATACAAAGCTATCTAGATTCAGTACTCTGACTTCGTGCAGCTTTATTTATTGACAGAAGTTAACAGAATCTAAGATTAGGAAAAAAAGAAAACGAAATGGTGTCAAAAAACCCTGCCAGACCAGACCACAACACAAGTCTGGCAAACGGCAGTTGGCTAGAAGGGGGGATGTGAAGAGGACGGGGCATCCTATATTATGACAAGCCCTCAACACCTACACTAGGTAGTGGAAGACAGCCTTAGTATGGAAACTCCTTTGTTGCCTCTTCTGAACCCCTTCATCAAAGCACACGGCTGTGGTCCTTTTTATATTTTTGAAAGCAGCATACACTTAAACAGAACTTTCATCTGAAAGAAGAAGAAGAAGAAGAAAAAAAAAAATCTCTGAAACACTACCTACCATTCATGAGGGCGTAGGTGAGAATCATTACAGAGTTGTTTAGAAGGCTATTTTCTTCATTGATGACACGAAGTGTTGCCTTTTTATCTTCTTCGGACGAGTCCTTTGATGTGATGCCAGCGGAGAGGTAAATTATGACCATGTCTGTATCTAAACAAAAACATACAAATTGAGGTTTGCACTGGGTTCTAGCAAAAGGCAGTGTGGTTCAGTTTCCCTGACTTTTCCTGCCTCTAGGACCGTTTGGTGCTGTGGCTTTCATCTCCCTGTGTAGGCTCCTCTCCTC
The DNA here is from genome assembly GCF_950295315.1 of Erinaceus europaeus. NCBI lineage: Eukaryota > Metazoa > Chordata > Mammalia > Eulipotyphla > Erinaceidae > Erinaceus > Erinaceus europaeus. The sequence goes on along the minus strand of NC_080174.1, from coordinate 84,205,815 downwards.
TCCTGCCCTCTGTGGAAAACGCAACCTCATTTACCCAGTGTCAGCTAAAGAGCTGCTCTTAATAAATTTGTCAGAGAAAAGATGGCGATTTCCTCTGGGCACCCCTGGTTGTGGTCATCTCACCATCCCAGGTGGAAATCTCTCCTGTTTAATGAAGCGAAAACTCACAAGTTGATTGTTTCTTCCATCAGGGTGTTTTCCAGGGGCACTCATTTCTGGGAGAGACCACATTGTACAGTAGAGGTTTTTCAAGGGAGAAAAAAGGTTGTGGCACGCAAGCTTGTCTGAGGAATGAGAGCAGTTCTGCTAATCTTTCTACACCTCAAGTTCCTTACCTATAAAATGAGGGTAGTGATAGTACTTCACAGGACTGGTTGAGAGCAAAGAAGAATGGGTGATGGCAAATAGAGAGTAAATGAGAGTGGTCCGGGAGGTGGCGCAGTGGATAAAGTATTGGACTCTCAAGCAGGAGGTCCTGAGTTCAATCCCTGGTAGTACCAGAGTGACGTCTGGCTCTTTCTCTCCTATTTTTCTCGTTAATAAATAGGAAAGTGGGAGTCGGGTGGTAGTGCAGCCAATTAAGCGCAGATGGTGCAAAGCGCAAGGACCAGCATAAGGATACCAGTTCGAGCCCCCAGCTCCCCACCTGTAGGGGAGTCGCTCCACAAGCTGTGAAGCTGGTCTGCAGGTGTGTCTGTCTTTCCCCCGTCTTCCCCTCCTCTCCATTTCTCTCTGTCCTATCTAACAACGACATCAATAATAACTACAACAATAAAAGAACAAGTGCAACAAAAGAGAATAAATAAATTTTAAAAAATTAAATAAATAAATAAGAAAGTAAGTAAATGAGAGGGGCGAGTGGTGGTACACCTGGCTGAGCGCACACATTACAATGCCTAAGGACCCGGGTTTGAGCCCCTGGTCCACCTGCAGGGGGAAAACTTCACAAGTGGTGAAGCAGGGCTGCAGGTGTCTCTCTCTGTCTCTCTATCTCCCCCTATGCTCTTGATTTCTGGCTGTCTCTATCCAACAGATAAAGATACTGGAAAAAAAAAGTTTAAATAAATAAAAAAAGTAAATGAGAGAAGAATCTTAATAGACACACAAACACAAAAAAAGTTCTTTTAATTTTATTATTAGCACAGACCTCTTATTTTTTATCAATAAGTAGAGGGCTAGGAAGATAGCAAAGTAGTTATGCTAAAGACTCTACTGCCTGAGGCTCAGAGTTCCCAGGTTCAGTTTTAAGCCTAAACTAAGCAGTGCTCTGGTAAAGGGGAAAGAAAAAGTGTTAGATGCTTTGTGATGGATCTTATTCTCATTTTACTAAGGATATTTTTTTAGTTACTCTAACAAGTTTTGCCTCAGTGACTATCTACTATCCTATCTTGACAGCGATATTCACAGCCCTGTGTAGCTGTCTCCCTCTGAGAGTGTGACCTAATGATTCATAACATAGAATTCAGCAGTGATGATTATATCAGGAAATAGATCAGGCTTCCATCTGTTTCATAGAGAGGAAAAGAGTCAAATCCTCAAAACTGAATTCTGTCAAGCATCTGAGAAAACTCAGAAGTGGCTCCTTCCTGAATGGAACTTTGAGATGACAGGAGAAGTTTGCTCCCAACCCTATGAGACAACTTTAACCGGAAGCATCCTGTTCTGTGAAATGATCGATATTATCTTACGTCACTGAATGCTGGGGGTAACTTGTTCTCTGGCAATAGGTGGGTAACTAATTTTCAATTTAAAAATTACCCTAACAGCGATGACAACAGGAAACTTGGGTTTTGGTCGTCGGGTGGTAGCGCAGCGGGTTAAGAGCAGGTTGCCCAAAGCCCAAGGACTGGCATAAGGAGGCTTGGTTTTCGTTCAGTTTGTAGATTTCAACTTGAGACTTGAAAGTATTGCTGAGTACGCAGTATTGAAGAGTTAAAATATACTGCAACAAGGTTTATCAACAACTGTACTGATTTTATAAAATTATCTTTTATTTATTTATTGGCTAGAGACAGCCAGAAATCGAGAAGGAAACAGAGAGAGAGAGAGAGAGAGAGAGAGAGAGAGAGGAGAGAGAGAGAAATCTGCAGCACTGCTTCATCACTCGCAAAGCTTTCCCTTTGCAGGTGGGGACTGGGAACTTGAACCCAGGTCTTTGTGCATTGTAACATGTGTGCTCAACCAGGTGTGCCACCATCTGGCTCTCTGGACTGAGTTTAATAACACCTGACTTAAAGATGTGAAGTGCTAACACTGACATTACTTACTACCTTAAGGATTCAAATACAAACAACTCTTAAAGGTAATTCTCATGATTGAATACTAACTGAAAATTTATACTATTAGCAGTTATTCACCAGAAATCAGGGATATGTTTGGTGATGAAAGAAAATTAGTAAAGGTGTACAAGTTACCATATGTGAGGGCCCAGGTTCAAGTCCTGGTCCCCACCTGCAGGAGAGTGAGGGAGAGCTTCCCAAGCAGTGGAGTAGGTAGTAGCTGTCTCTCTCCCTCTTTCCCTCTCCATTCCTATTTCTCTTTCTAATTATAATTATGTAACCCATTATAATTGAAAGGAAAGCAATAAAAGGAAAAAAAACCTTAAGTTTAGGAACATCACTGCCTTTTTTATTTTGCTCCCAGAAATTCAACATCCCAGGCCGACTTTCGCAAACAGAGGGTGGTAGTGGGAAATATCACAGAACCAAAGCTTCCTTCAAAGTGGTGGGGCCGGGCTTGAATCATGTGCAGTCTACGTTCTATTTTGCCAGTTCAGGAATATCACTGTCTTACACTATATATATTACAATGTTGTAAATGCTGTTCTGTTAATTATTACATACCTTAGTTAGGATTCAGGCTGGGGAAAAAAGAAATACTTCCAGACTCCCAGTGGGGGTAATACAGACATAACAGGAGGCTAATATGAGATAAATCACTATCTCTTTGACAAAGATGCCATGTGTGATCAGTGCTTGGACATGTGTGAGAATGACTTCTACACGAGAACCTACTGAGTTGTATTAGCTTTATGATTCTGGATGATACACACTGTCACTGAGAGATGATTTTAATGCACAGGTCTGTGTCTGGAAAGCCAGAGGCTCCTTTAGCAGCCAGCACAGTGCTCTCCATCCTCTCTGCCTAACCCGACTCTACCAAAAAGAGGCAGAGTTGGAAGAAAGTCCCCAATTTTCTATCAGTAGACAGAAAATGAGTACAAAACTAGTGATTAGTGAAATGCTGCTTTTTAAAAGAATATTTATTTATTCCCTTTTGTTGCCCTTGCTCTTTTTATTGTTGTAGTTATTATTGTTGATGTTGAACAGGACAGAGAAAAATGGAAAGAGGAGGGGAAGGCGGGGGGGGGGGGGAGAGAAAGACAGACACCTGCAGACCTGCTTCACAGTCTGTGAAGCGACTCCCCTGCAGGTGTGGAGCCAGGGGCTCGAACCGGGATCCTTACAGCATTCCTTGCGCTTTGCGCCACCTGAGCTTAACCCGCTGCACTACTGCCCAACTCCCGAAATGCTGCTTTTGTATGGTAACTAAAGTGGGAAGGACACTTGACGCTTTTTCTTCCACCACTCTGTCACCAAAGGTCTGTGTCCCCATCCCCACCCTCCGTAGATAACCACTATAGTTCTCACGTAGTCTTGAAAATAGGTTGACATTTTGTTTTTATCACATTTGTATATTCAGTTGTCTATAATCCACATACAAGTGAAACTATTCTCTAGTTGTCCTTCACCTGACTTGCTTCACTGAGCATCATCTCTAATTCCATCCACTTTATCCCAAAGGAAACAATATCATCCCTTTTTATTGCTGCCTAATATTCTCTTTTACCCAGTCATCTGTCAAAGGGCATTTTGGTTGTTTCCAGGTTTTTGTTATTGTGAGTAAAGTGACTACGAACATGGGGGTGCATATATCCCTTCGAATCAGTGTTGTTATATCTTTTGGGTGTAAGCCTAGTAGTGGTAAGCCTAGATTTCCATAGTGCTTGTACCAGTTTACATTCCCACCAGCAATGGAGTAGAGTTCCTCTCTCTCCACATCCTCTTCAACACATATCTGGTACACTTGACTTATCTTTACAACAAACTTATCTTTACACAGACTTATCTTTACAACAAACCTAGAGAGTAGGCCTTTTTCATTAGTCTAATTCTGTCCCATGTCTTTGAAACATTGCCAAGTACATAGCAGATAATAAATAACCATGGACAGAACAGAAGTAATGACATCGAGTGCAAGCTCTTAGAAGGAAAACAAAGTTCATTCACTGTGTGTCCTAGGATCTGGGGTCAATTTAGGACATGGAAGATATCTGCTCTAGCTTAGCCGGAGGTAGAAACCTTGACGGAAACTGAATATCATAACAACCACAGCTAACGGCTACTGAATGTTTATGATAGAATCCTGGATCTGATTACCACTCTAGCTTGCAGATGAGGAAAGTTGCAGACCTGGAGAGATCAAATAATTTACACATAGATGACAAGGTCAGACAAATTTCAGAGTAGGAATTGGAATCTATACTGGTTGAAGTCCAAAACCCACATATTTATACTATTTCCTAAAGTATTTCTTGTATTTGTGAGAGAATGAGGGAAAGAAAGTGAAATTGATCCTATGCTGAATATGGGCCCCAGATCAAATTGACTGGGGTTTACAGTTAACAATATTTATATACTTTTCCCATATTTGGGAGCTACTCTCTTCCTTGATCCAAATTTCTAGTCTTTTTTCCAACTGTGACACCATTTCCCCAGACAGTGCCTTTGGCCCACCTGCAGGTTAGCTGTCAGACTCAGGAAAAAACTAGTAATGTCATGGGCCCCTTTTAATATATCTAAGATAGACCTACTAGCTTTTTCCAAAACGGAAATCCCAAATCTTCATCTGCACTATTCCAGTCTTTAGGTTCATGATTAGTTAACAATTTGTTCTACTTTCTATCTTAACATTTTCAGCCACCAGATTCCAGATGCTACTATGATGCCAAGCTGACTCTCCGGGGCAGATGACCCCACCAATGTGTCCTGGAGCCCTACCTCCCCAGATCCCTGCCCTTCTAGGGAAAGAGAGAGACAGGCTGGGAGTATGGAGCGACCCGTCGACATCTATGTTCAGAGGGGAAGCAATTACAGAAGCCAGACCTTCCACCTTCTGCATCCCACAATGACCCTGGGATAAAGAATATTCCCAGAGATAAAGAATAGGAAAGCTATCAGGGGAGGGGATGGGATACAGAGTTCTGGTGGTGGGAATTGTGTGGAATTGTACCCCTCTTATCCTATGGTCTCGTCAATATTTCCATTTTATAATAAATAAAAATAAAATACAAAACAACAACAACAAAAAAAAGGAAGCCAAATAGACATAAGAGGGCCATTCTGCCATGTGTGATGTTCCAGCTTTAATTTATTAACTTTTAATGTTGTGCTAGACTTGAGTGCTTCACACATGCCAGGCATGCTACTACTGAACCACTTTCCCTGCCACCACAGTGTTACTTTTATGCTATCAAGTTGGGTTCTTTTCCCACTGAATTGTCAGTAGAAACTATGAGAGAGAGAGAGAGAGAGAGAGAGAGAGAGAGAGAGGGAGAGTGTGTGTGTGTGTGTGTGTGTGTGTGTTATGGAGAGAGACCTTTGAGCAAAACTCTAGAAATGTTTTATCTGGTTTCAAAAAGGACACCGCTGAGTATGTAAAAAGTAGTGTTCTGAAACTACATCTAAGAAGTCCACGATGGTCACTCTTGGCAGGTTGTAGTTTGCCAACACTATAAGAAAGGGTTAAAAAAACAAAACAAACAAAAAAAAAAAAAAAGAAGAGAAGTGCTTCCCATCAGAGCAGCCTTCTGCTAGTGTGCAGTGCAGAAGAGTTTTGGGAGAGGTTTAATAAGGTTTCTGTTCACAGTTTTAAAGCTGGAACCAAAAGTCAAAATTTGAAAACCAAGAGGTTTCACATAAAAATCCAGACTTTTGGATTCTCTTGAAACAGAAATTCTCGAATCACCCGGCAGGCATTTCTGTAAGACAACAATAGGTCATCAACAGACCTGATTTCTCTCAATACACCCTATGTCACCCTGACCATCAGACTTTGCGCTTACTTGACTCCTATTTACCCTACCCAGTCGCTGCTAGTGAATTTTTGCTTCTAGCTTTTAAAACAAAATGAAGTCAACACTGGATTTAGTGTGATGGACTTGGGGGGTGGGGTAGAGACACTGCCCTAGAGAGGTGTGAAACTATACTGCTGAAATGTCGTCGTATTTAAAACTGGTAGTTAATACAATTAGATAAAAAAAAATACAGTCACATTAAAGTCAAGTTAGATAAGAACACTTTGGGGGAGGGAGGCCGGCAGGGGAGAGAACATAACGGTTATGCAAAAGGCTTTTATGCCTGATGCTCTAAGGTCCTAGGTACAATCCCTAGCAATACCATAAGCCAGAGTTGAACATTTCTCTGGTCTATCTATCTCTAGCTTTCTCTGTATCTCTCTTTTTCAAATAAATAAATAATGTATTAAAAGAAAAAGAACACTTGCAGTGAGCAACCTAACAAAGAGAGGACAATTTGTAAGTGGCACTTCTAGATAAATGCTAGCCACACTGCCTACCGGCATTCCTAAATTCTTGGTAACTTGACACTCTATTACCTTCTTTATTTTACTTATTTATTTATTAATTTTATTGCCATCAGTGATATTACTGGGGCTTGGTGCCAGCACTATGAATCCACCACTCCTGGTGGCCATTTTTTCCTTTTTCCTTCCCCCTTCTATTTCTTATTAGTTAGGATAGAGAGAAATTGAGAGAGGTTCCCCACCTGTAGGAGGGAAACTTTTCGAGTGGAGAAGTAGGTCTACAGGTGTCTCTCTCCCACTCTATCTCTCTTTCCCTCTCTATTTCCGGCTGTCTCTATCCAGTACATATAAAAAAACCTAATTAATACATCTTAAAAAAAAAGAAATTGAGAGAGGACAGGGAAATACAGACGGAGAGAAATGCAGGCACCTTCAGACCTGCTTCACTGCTTGTGCAGTGGACTCCCTGCAGTTGGGGAGCTGGGGGCTTGAAACTGGGTTCTTGGGCTTGGTATTATGTGTACTTAACTGGGTGAGCCGCTACTCAACCCCTTTCAGCTGTTTTCTATAAGATCAATTATGAATAGCTGGTGTTTGCCAAGATTGATACATGAAATTCAAACTCACCTCAATGGCCCTCCAACTTGTATAATCCCTTCCTCTTGAGTGTGAGGACTGCTAACAATTGAATTGTTAGAATATGGCAAGGTGAGGGGAATTCACCGTGATTATGCTAAGTAGGTGACAAAGATGGTGGATTTCCCAGATATAAAGATCTCTACTAAGATCGTCACAGGAGAGCAACCTGATGGAATCAAATGGGGAAGTGGATCTTACCAGATCAGCTATGGTTTTTCTATTTGTTTGTTTATTTATTTATGATAGGATGAGAGAGAAAGAACCAGGCATCACTCTGGCATATATGTTGCTGGGGATCGAACTCGGGACCGCATGCTTGAGAGTCCAAAGCCCCATCACTGCACTATCTCCTGGACAGCCCAAGGTTTTTCTAAAGAAAGTCCCATTCTTTTTTCTTTTCTTTTCTTTTCTTTCTTTTTTTTTTTTTTTTTTTTAAGTCAGAAGCTTAAAGGAGAGATGCCCCACTGTTGGCTTTAAAGCAGCAAAGTTTGACAGTTGCAAGGAACAAATTCTGCCAACAAGCATGGTATAAAGAATTTGAACCTTAGACATTACCACAGACCTGGCTGACACTAAAGCTGCAGCTAAGCTGTATCTGGACTCTTGCCCTGTGGTATCTGTGGCATAATAAACATACTATTTGAAGCAGCTGTTGAGTAACTTGTCCTGCAGGGACATAGAATTAATATGCTATCTAACATAGTTACAATAATTAACAACTTCCGTCTACACAGGGCCCACCATATGCTAAACCCTAGGCGCTATTTGTCAATGCCGAAATACTGTTAATACTGACAGTGAAGAGCGTGAAAATATGCCCTTGGGGAGTCAGGCAGGAATGCAGTGGATTAAGCGCAGATGGCACGAAGTGTAAGGACGGGTGTAAGGATCCCGGTTCGAACCCCTGGCTCCTCATCTGCAGGGGAGTCGCTTCACAGGCACTGAAGCAGGTCTGCTGGTGTCTTAATCTTTCTTTTCCCCCTGTCTTTTTTTCTCTATTTCTCGCTGTCCTAACAATGATGACATCAATAACAACGATAATAATTACAACAACAATAAAAAAGGGCAAAAAAAAAAAGGGAAAATAAATGAATATTTTTTAAAAAAAGGGAGAAAGAATGGGAGTCGGACGGTAGCACAGCGGGTTAAGCACACGTGGCCCAAAGCGCAAGGACCTGTGTAAAGATGTAAGGATCAGGTTCAAACCACAGGCTGCCCACCAGCAGGGGAGTCGCTTCACAAGGGGTGAAGCAGGTCTGCAGGTGTCTGTCTTTCTCTCCCCCCCTCTGTCTTCCCCTCCTCTCTCCATTTCTCTGTCCTATCCAAAACAACAACATTGACAACAACAATAATAATAACTACAACAATAAAAAAAAAAGGGCAACAAAAGGGAAAATAAATAAAAAAAAAAGAATGTGGGCATTCCCCTGGTGCGGGATGGTTCTAGGAACTCAGATATGTGCGTCATTAAGGAGCAGGAAGAAAAGGGCCCAGGAGTAAAGAGATCATGGGTACTAACTTCCTTAGGTTGGTAAAGATGAAAACATCTAGCAAGAGCTTAGTATCAGATGAACACTATGCACTATGACAAAACAAACATTTAATCCCAAGTTGATTTAAATGAAAGTCCTCAATGCATTTGTGTGATCACTAGCCTTTGCCGATGACAAGCTTATTAAGTCCTTATTAAGTGGGAGAAGGTTCTTACTTGCATGGAACTTTGTGTTGTTGCTTGTGCTTCGGATCAGCTGAAATGCCTTTTGAAAGCCCAGTGCATGCTGGGTAGGGCTGTCCAGAGACTTGACACTGCTAACGAAAGTGGACATTTTCCTCTTTGTCTCACTGGTGGCCGGAGAGAGGAATGTTTTATAGCATTGGTCTAGGGAACAGGTCCTCACAGTATCTGCTACAGTCAACATGGAGATCTGCAGGAAAGAGAAACTGTATTATCCAGCCATGTAAAAAAAAAAAAAAAAAAGTGTTTCAGAACAACTCCAGGAGTGAAGGCCTATACAACAATTTCTAAAAGTTAAAAATATGGGGCCCGGGGCATAAATCTATCAAATTTGCAAAGGATTAGCTAAGGACTGGCAGAGAGGGATCCCAGAGTTTGGCTTTTATTCCAAGATGAAGTCAGCAGTATGGTGTCCATATACAACATTTAAGAAAAGTATTTAATGAGGAAAAAAAGATAACTTAGCAAATATTGCCCATCCTGATTTTCCAGATAGAGACGGGCAAAAGTAAACAAACAAACAAAAAACATGGGGTGTGTGTTTTAAGTAATGACATTACTTTGTAAAAACCTTTGAACTTAGAAAAGTTAAGAGTGAAGCCATCAATCCCCACAGGCGATGAATATCATCAGTCATACACACCCATCTCTGAGGTGTTCCAGAGATTAGTAAACCTCATAGGATTTCCTTATCTCTCACTTCTCGTTAATCCTCTGAGTCCAGTATGGATTCTGAATCCAAAACCTTGTCTTCCAGCCCCTACATTAGCAAAATCTCTACTGGAAAAGTTACAAGAAATTAGAAACCTTAACAAAGTCATAAAAGAAATCCAGACTTGGCGTGGTATGGGTGGTTTAAAAAGAGATTTAGCTATCCAACAACAATAACTATAACAAAATAACAAGGGCAACAAAAGGGAATAAGTACATAGATAAATGCAAAAATATTTTAAAAAAAAGAGAGATTTAGAAGACAGAGTGCTTGCTTCACAGGTGGTGAAGCAGGTCTACAGGTGTCTGTCTTTCTCTCCCCCCTCTCTCCATTTCTCTCTATCCTGCCCAACAATAACAACATCAATAACAATGATAATAATAACCACAACAATAGTAAAACAACCAGGGTAACAAAAGGGAAAAAAGCAACAACATGGGCAACAAAAGGGGGAAAAAAATGGTCTTCAGGAGCAGTGGATTCCTGGTGCAAGCACTAAGCCTTGGCAATAGCCCTAGTGGCAAAAAGAGAGAGAGAGAGAGAGAGAGATTTGGAACCACAATTGGTAGCTGCTTCCTCAAATACAAAAAACAAACAAACAAACAAAAAAACCTATTCAGTGGCACTGGAATCACTTGGGGTGGGTGGCAGTTACCTTACCTTGTCATGCTCGTCGATGGCACTGAGGATGACCTGGGCGGCGTCCTTGGCAATCTGAAGTTGGGTGTCAGTGACAGCAGCCCCATGGTCGAGGATCACTACTATGTGTTTTGACTGTGGTCGGACTGTGGAGACGTAGATAGGTCTAGGAAAAGTGAACCACAGTTACTTTAGGTAACAGGCCCTAAACCAAGCACAGAACAATACAAATGTTGGCGTCTATTATTATCTTAATTTTAATTGGTCCCCCTTCCCCTCCCCTTCTATTTTTTTTTTTTTTTTTTTTACCTACAGGGGCTCAGGGCCTGTATTATGAATCCAGCACTCTTGATAGCCATTTTAATTTTTTTCCCCTTTTTTTTTTGTTTATTTGATGGGACAGAGAGATATTGAGAGAAGAGGAGAAATAGAGAGGGAGAGAGAAAGATAGATATCTGCAGACCTGCTGCATCATATGTGAAATATCCCGGCTGCACTGGGGAGTGGGGGCTTGAACTCAGGTCCTTATCTTGGTCTTTGTGCATAGTGCTATGCACGTCTGACAGGGTGCGCCACTGTCCGGCCTCCTTATTATGTTTTTAATAATAAAGAACCCTTGTAATTATTTATTTACTTATTTAAAAAAATTATATTTATTTATTCCCTTTTGTTGCCCTTGTTTTATTGTTGTAGTTATTATTGATGTCTTTGTTGGTGGATAGAAAAGAGAGAAATGGAGAAAGGAGGGAAAGGCAGAGAGGGGGAGAGAAAGACAGACACCTGCAGACCTGCTTCATTGCCTGTGAAGCGACTGCCCTGCAGGTGGGGAGCCAGAGGCTCAAACTGGGATCCTTATACTGGTCGTTATGCTTACTGCCATGTGCGCTTAACCCACTGCACTACTGCCCGACTCCCTACCCTTGTATTTATTTACTCAGTTATTGGATTGAGACAGAAACTGAGATGGAAGGAGAACACAGAGAGGTATTGAGAGAGAGAGAGAGAGAGAGAGAGAGAGAGACCTACAGCACTGCTTTTCAGCACTTTGTGAAGCTTCCCCCTACTGGTGGGGACTTGAACCGGGGTCCTTGCATCTGTAACAAGTGTGCTTAATTGAGTGTGCCACCACACAACCCGTTATCCTCGCCCTCCCTCAGAGACGGCCAGCACAGGACAAGCTGTAGCGCACTGGAGATAGCTCAAGGCAGCAATGTGTCATCTGCAGAACAGGGATCAGTGATTTGCCTCTTCAGAAAGTGAAAGGTTTTCAGAAGCAAATCCAATGGGAGGCTGATTTTTTTTTCTTTTCCTTTCCTTCAGTCCACTCAAAAGTCAGCCCTCTCAGCCGCACATAAGGACGCTGCTGATGCTGCTTCCTCTTCCCCAACTTTCTGCTCCAGGAAATGGAACTGGAGGAAGAGACAGAATAAAGGAGGAAGAAAATGTCCAGACCAGCACTGGGGCCTCCTTTGGAGATTTATAGAGCAGAACGTTGCTAAAAGTGAGACAGCCTCTAATCACTGAGCATGCTGAGCAGGTTTGAATGGCAAATTTAGTTTCTCCCCCTCTGCAGACAAAGGATACTGCTAAGAGGACCCTCTCCTTTCTGTACCAAAGCAATTCACACAGGTCAGCTACCAAAAGGCCTCTTATCTGAGCATTTAAAAATGTGCCATCAAATTTGTCCAAGGCTGTGATAACCACTCTTCTTGCCAGGTTTTTGTTTGCCAACACTAAGGAAAAAGGGGTGGTGAGGGGGAGCTCCAGTGGAGAAGTGCCTTCTCTCAAAGCTGCCTTCTGCTCGTGTGCAGTGCAGGAAGATTTGTGAGAAGCTTTAATGAGGTCTCTATTCACAGTTTTAAAGCTGGAACAAATCAGGGGGAGCTTAAGAAAGCAAATCAATCTCATGAGAATTCTCCCCTTTACTGACACCGCCACTAGGTTTTCCTGTGAAATGTTAGATGCCAGTTCAGTCACAAAAGCTGGGCACAAATTAAGAAATGTAGGCAAAGTACCAAAGAAACTCAAAATCTGGCCAAGTTTACACTATTTGTTCTCAAGCCAAAAGTCCTGCATTAATAGTTAAAAAAAAAAAAGTATCACCGCATTTTTCCACTAGCCTGTACCATGGAGCCAGCAGAGAAATTGGATTAAAAAAAAAAAAAAGAATCAAGAGTGATGGCTATCAGAAATGAAAGAGAAAAAAGAAAAGGAAATCTGACTATCGTCACTGAACTTTCTTTTTGTTCCTACAAGCTATGCAAGAGGCTTCTCTTTAAACAACACAATTCCTTCTTTGCAACTCATAAATGAAAAGCAGAATATGTATTTGCACTGCTTCAGCAGGCTGTGGAAAACCACTTTAGAAGGATAAATAGAATATTAAAAGTTAGCTCTGGGAGGTGGTCTTCATAGCACAATTGTGAGCAATCAATTTCTTTTTTCCTGTTGCACTGTTCAGAGGACTACTGCACACTTCAAAGAGATATAAAAACTTGCAAGGGCATCAGAGGAAAGTAGTCAGAACAAATAGAGAAATGGGACTAGCCATCCAGAAGAGAAAAACTAGATTGCTTAGCCAAGGGAAGAGAGGCTTGATGGCTAACATATGCAGATTTGGGGCAGAGCTGGATGAAATGTAGGTGAACTGGGACCATTGGGAAAAAAAATAGGTAAATGTAATTATTTATACACATAGACATAGACAGATAGTTATAGAATCAGCCCTGCAGGTGAGGAGCACAGGCTGGAACCTAAATCCTTGAGCATGACAGCCTGGCCAATACAGTGTTTTTCTACAAAAATCACAGTGGTGCTTTCCCTGGGGGGGACATCTGAGATGGATTTTCTAGTACGGATGGAGGGAACTAAAGTGATGGTTCTTTTAGGTTCCACACAACGACATGAGAAGAAGCTAGCACCTACCTAACTCCAGAGTTTCTGGCACAGTCGTCTGACTGCAGAAAGCAAGCCATGGGAACCAAAAGGAACAATGTCTTTGCCTGAGGGGTTTTGTAAATTGATGAGCCTTGTCATACAAATTATCACAGCATTACTGCCTTCCTGGCTAAGTGGTACAATCCCAAATTATTTCTCTGAGAAAAGGGGTATGTTAATGATCTCTAACCAAATGTTTTCTGGACAGTCTTAAAAAAACGTCCAGTGGCTAAGATTTGTCTGCAAATCTCAGAGGGCTGACCAGATACATTACCACAGAAAGGGAAGTTGAGAATATGCTAATCAGATTTCTAGGGCTGTACTTTAGAGGAGGTATTAACATTTAAGCCTCAGCCAAAGATATGTGAAGCTCAAAGCAGCTGGGGTGCTTCGAGCAATGTAATTTCTTTGGTAAAGATGGTGTTTTCCTTGGCTTGCTCTGGACATGATCCTATACCCTTCTCTAGTGTTTCCACATGCACATATGGTAAGTGGTGAAGTCATTTCAGAGCAAGTTTCTGAAACCAGTACAAAGAAGCAAAGCTGTGTGTGTGTGTGTCAATAGGAGTCAATCATCTCATAAGCAGCAATGGAAACTTTAGCTTAATGAGTTCACGTACCTACTGCGATGCTCATAGCTGCCTTTACATCGGAATTTGTGTGCTGGGAAAACAGTGAAAACTCCTTCTTCCGAACTGAAATACTGCCACTTAATTCCAGGGTTGGATTTCAGGTTGTCTGCAAGAACTGAAGGAAGCAAGGAAAATGAAATATAGCCACCAAGTCTGCAGGTGCAGGCAGGCACTGCTCCTCCTGCAGGCGTCTGCTTTGCATGGACTACTTGGAGGATGAAGACATTTCCACTGGTATCAGACTATAAATTTCCTATGAAAATTCTTTCTGTGTTGGGCCTTAAAGCCAGCCCCCACCCTGCTCTGCTCCATTGCTGACACTATAGTCTATTTACATAATCATTGTTTTGCCTGAAAGATCCCCATCTTTGATCTATCTTCTTTCTACCTGGAGACCTGCCCTGCCTGCAGAGTATTAATTAATCCCACCAGTCAAAACAGTCGCTAACGACACTTGCACCTTCCCAGGATGCCTTTTACCTCTCTCCACCCCCTTTCCTAACCATTTCCACTTCCGAGTTGCCACTTCCGATTTTACCCTATAAAGCCCACTCCTATTCCTGGTTTTATCTCCCCTGTCCTGACCTGGAGAAGGGCTGGCGTGAAGAGCAGGGGGGAGAGGGGGGGGAGGATTGCGGTTTGGCGCCACGTAGCTTAACCCGCTGTGCTCACACCTGACCCTGGAGTGCCCACATGAATCAAGATTTATATTGCTACTGCCATGAGCTTGGCTCCTGGATCATCTCTCTCTCCTGTTAAGCTAGCCCTGCATTTCTGGTCCTGAAAACCTGTCCCCGTGAATATAAAACTTAATGAATGTTTCAACCAAGTGAAGCTAGTGTTCTTCACATTGTATGCTGACACTGATGACCTGGATTATTTCTCCAGCAGAAATGACTCATTTGTTCTAGTTTCTCCCCTCACTGGGCTGACTATTCCCTGGAGGGTTAGCATACGTATCTTCCTGTGTGGCGTGACTTCTCTAAATATGACATTAAATAGGTGTTCTCTCTAGAGGAACTAGACCTGTAAACTTGACCTTGCTTACTTCACAAAGAAGAGAACAACATACATATAGGATATAGGATTCTACTGGAAAAGTCAGAATTAGGGGGTCAGGCGGTGGTGTACCCAGTTAAGCGCACATAGTACATAGTGCAAGGACCTGTACAAGGATCCCGGGTTCAAGCTCCCCAGCTCTCCAGTGGCAGAGAGGTCCCTTCACAAGAGGGAGAAGGTCTGCAGGTGTCTCTCTTTCTCTTCCCCTCTCTCAATTCTCTCTGTCCTATCCAATAAAATGGAAAAGATGGCCACCAGGAGCAGTGGATTCCTAGTTGCCAAGCTATAGTGGTAACCCTGGAGGCAAAAAAAAAAAAAGAAAAAGAAAAAGAAAGAAAGAAAGAAAGAAAGAAAGAAAGAAAGAAAGAAAGAAAGAGAATAAAAGTCAAAACCATAGTCATTCTCTGAAGGCATGTAGGATGTCTCGAATGGGCCAGTGCCAGGTTAGAGGCTTTCCTCCCAAGTATTTCACTTAACCCATAAAAGAACATGAAGATAAGGGACTTGAGAAAATGAAAGAGTTTAAGTGATTTGTCCAAGGCTTCATCTATAGGTAGTTGAGCGAGGATTGCAGGCCGGGTCCTCCAGCTCCTGTGTTCCACACGTGGTATTTCCTCCCATGCCGTGTATGCGGCCTCTCTGCCCCTCAGTGCAGCTCTGTGGCCACCTTTTGTTGCATATGACCCTCTAAGAAGTCTCTGCTGCCATGTCAGCATGTCTGCCAAGTCAGACTTCTCTCCCTTATCCGCTAAACTTACCTTTCTGTCCCTCACTGACTCTGTTATGAAGTACATATGCACATGCTACAATCTGTACAGCCCATGCTGATAGACACATAAAGAGGAGGGGCCAAAAAAAAAAGTACAGTAACAGTTATGCCAGTAAAATCACAGGAGAAGAAAAGAGAGTAGAAGATTCCTGGAGGAGGACTCTGAGCAAAGGTAAAAAGCACAGTATGACATGCATTTGACAAATGCCAGAGATAAAGCACTCAGTGCCACATGGCAATCCTTACATGTGGTACAGGGCAGTAAATGATTCAGGTTTTGCAGACCATTTGGCTTCTGCTGAAATGATACAACTCAGGGAGCCAGGCAGTGGCACACCTGGTTAAGCGCTCACATTACAGTGTGCAAGGACCCACGTTCAAGCGTCTGGTCCCCATCTGGAGGGGGGAGAAAGCGGTAAAACAGGGCTGCGGGTGTCTCTCTACCTCCCTCTCCTCTAGATTTCTCTGTCTCTTTCTTCCCTTCTTCCCTTCTTTCTTTCTTTCTTTCTTTCTTTCTTTCTTTCTTTCTTTCTCTCTTTCTCTCTCTCTCTCTCTCTTTCTCTCTTTCTTTCTTTCTTTCTTTCTTTCTTTCTTTCTTTCTTTCTTTCTTTCTTTCTTTCTCCTCCAGGGTTATTGCTGGGCTCAGTGCCTGCACCACGAATCCACTGCTCCTAGAGACCATTTTTTCCCCTTTTGTTGCCCTTGTTGTTGTAGCCTTGTTGTAGTTATTATTGTTATTGTTGATGTCGTTTGTTGTTGGATAGGACAGAGAGAAATGGAGACAGGAGGGGAAAACAGAGAGGAGGAGAGAAAGAAACCTGCAGACCTGCTTAACTACCCGTGAAGCTACTCCCCTGCAGATGGGGTGCCAGGGGCTCGAACCGGGATCCCTACACCAGTCCTTGAGCTTTGCGCCCTATTTGCTTAACCTGCTGTGCTACCGTCTGACCCCATTCTCTCTGGTTCTATCTAGTAGTAATTTTTTTTTTTTTTTTTAAGGAAGTGTTGTAGTCAGGGAAGTGGCACAGTGGATAAAGCATTGGATTCTCAACCATGAGGTCCTGCGTTCAATTCCCAGCAGCACATGTACCAGAGTGATGTCTGGTTCTTTCTCTCCTCCTATCTTTCTCATGAATAAATTCTTAAAAAAAAAAAAGAAGTGAACTTATAAAACTCTTTGTAGTGCAAAAATCAGTCGAGGCTATCCATAAGTGAACATGGAACTGTGTACCAATAAAACTATATATATATATATATATATATATATATATATATATATATAGTGGTGATATAGACCTGGCCAGTGGTCCTGCAGCGTTAGCGGTAGCCCTCCAACAGATAATATACAATGTGGGGGCTTTAACATGCGTTCCAGAACACACACAGGGACCACAGCATATTTTCTTCTTGGTGTAAAATCTCCTGATCTTCAAATTACAGGGGAGGTAACAGGTTCAGAAGTGTTTTTTTTTTTTTAATTTAAATAAAAAAAAATTTTTTTTGAGCTGCCAGAGGAGATGTCACAGTGGATGTGAAGAAAGTCAGAGTGGGGGTAGATAATATAATGGTATGGCAAAGAGACTCTCATGCCTGAGGCTTCAAAGTCCCATGTTCAATCCTCCACACTACCATAAGTCAGAGCTGAGTAGTACTCTGGGGGAGGGGGGAAAAGAGAGAGAGAAAAGAAAAGTTGAGCCAGCACATGGCCACAGCACCTGACCCTCGCTCTGTCAGGAGACCTATCAAGTTCATCACTGGTCTCAGGAGGCCACTCTCTCTTTCCCCTATTACCTTCTTTCCCCTATCACCTATGACTGATGTGCAAGTGTATAAATTTGGAAGAGTGCCCTCCCCTATCCCACCTTATCTCCTGGGGTTCTCACGTCATAATCTTGATCTCATTTGAACACTGTTTTCCCGGCAACCCTGCCAACCTGGCAATAAAAAAAGGCAAACACTGCCTTTGGAAGGAAAAGCAAGCCTCATGACCTCATTTAAAAGTAACATCTGTATCAATAAACAGGCTACAGTGAGACTACTAAAAGGCAAGCCATGAGTACAAGAATGTCTTAAAAATACATCAGAACGCAGATAGTGCCGGATACACGGAGCTTCACCACAAAAGATCATTCTTATTGCTTCTAGTCATTCCTGCATTGGAGTTTAATGATCAGGCCATGTTCCCCAAACCCTCCTGTCGAGATCTCCTTTGGCATCTGATTAAATTTCATCCATTATTTGGTGCCAGCAGAAGATAAGATGGTAATAAGGACCCCAGAGCCCAGAAGGAATCTATCATTGTGGTGAGCACCCTGCAGGCCCCTTTCTGACCTAGATGTGGAGGCGGAATGAGAGTCTTATTATCCATGCAGACAACCCACAGGGGGCTTCCTCCAATTCACAGAGTTAAGTAGGTGTTCTGGCCACTGGATAACTCAGGCTGAGAATCCTGTAAAAGCACTCCTTCCTCAGACATGCTGGAAGCTGTCCTAGAAAAAGCTGGGCAGACGCCCAACCTGCTGGCCTGGGATGTACGGTGTTCGGCTTTCAGGCAGGGTCTGTCTCCATCTAAACCGTCCGTAGACAGAACCGCAGGAAGGAGGTAGTGACTGGTTTCTTCCTTACTGATACTCACCCACAAGACAGAACTCATCCCTTTCTCTGTGTAGTCCTCCAGTGTTTTACCTCTCTTTATACCTTCCACTCTAGTTAGCATTCATGCTACAGGTAACTCTCACTCGTCCATGCCTAGACACCTGCTCAGACGCTTGAGGATGAGATCGCATCTAAGTCATCTCACCAGAAAAGTGGAGTTCTGGTTCTTGTCACATCAAGGTGTACACTCTACAGGAGGACGTAGCTTAGCTGTAGCACGCAGGCAGAGGAGACCTGTACAAAAGTATTGTTCAATCCTTTTCTTTTCTTTTCTTTTCTTTTCTTTTCTTTTCTTTTCTTTTTGCCTCCAGGGTTATTGCTGGGGCATGGTGCCTGCACCAAGAACCCACTGCTCCTGCAGGCCAATTTTTCCCATTTTTGTTGCCCTTGTTGTTGTTGTCACTGATGTCATTGTTGTTGGGTAGGACAGAGAGAAATTGAGAGAGGAGGGGAGATAGAGAGAGGGGAGAGAAAGATAGACACCTGCAGACCTGCTTCAACGCTTGTGAGGTCCCCCCCCCCAGCAGGTGGAGAGTTAGGGGCTCGAACCGGGATCTTCAGGCCAGTCACTGCACTTCCTGCCCTGCGCACATAAGCCAATGCACTACTGCCTGATCTCCCCAATCCCTTTTCAACAATTCATCTGATAAGTTCTAAAAATAGGACTTTCTTCTGATGCCACATCAAATTAAATATTGGAGCTAAGTCATTCTAGAGCCATAAGAGTGTGAAATATGTTTTGAAAAGGATAAACTCCCTTGGAATATCCCTAAAATAAACCTACTAGCTTTTTCCAAAATGGAGACCCCAAATTTTCATCTATAATATTCTTGCATTTAGGTTCATGATTAGTTAACAATTTGTTTGGCTTTATATCTTAACTCTTTTTCAGCCACCAGGTTCCAGATGCTACCATGATGTCAGCCTGACTTTCCTGGGCAGACGACCTCACCAATGTGTCCTGGAGCCCCACCTCCTCAGATCCCTGCCCTACTAGGGATAGAGAGAGACAGGCTGGGAGTATGAAGCGACCTGTCAACACCCATGTTCAGCGGGGAAGCAGTTACAGAAGCCAGACCTTCTACATTCTGCACCCCATAATGACCCTGGATCCATATTCCCAGAAGAATAAAGAATAGGAAAGCTTTCAAGGGAAGGGACTGGATACAGGGTTCTGGTGGTGGGAATTATATGGAATTGTACCCCTCTTATCCTATGGTCTAGTCAATACTTCCATTTTATAAATCAATCAATCAATCAATCAATCAATCAATCAAGGATAAATTCTCCCTTCTAGCACTGCAGCAAGTATAATTGGTACAGAAACAGGGAGGTAAATGGAGACAAAGTCTGCTTGACTGATGGTTTCATGAGACCACATGTGTTAAAAATGTTGTCAGCCATATGTATGAAAACGGTGAAATTTACTACAAGTCAATTAGACCTTAGTAAAACTCTATGTCAATAAGAATGATTTTATAATTATGCAATTTTGTTGAGCATCATGCAGGCCAGTTTCATATTGTGTGCTTTTCCTCTCCTCTCCTCTCCTCTCCTCTCCTCTCCTCTCCTCTCCTCTCCTCTCCTCTCCTCTCCTCTCCTCTCCTCTCCTCTCCTCTCCTCTCCTCTCCTTTCCTTTCCCCTTTTCTTCCTTACCAGAGCACTGCTCAGCTCTTGCTTTTGGTGGTGCAGGGGACTGAACTGAGGACTTTGGAGCCTCAGGAATGAGAATCTGTATGCATAACAATTATGCTATCTACTCCCACCAGTGTTCAGAATTCCTCTATGACTGATATATCTACTTTACAGAGCCAACATGCTCAAAGCCATAGTGATAACCTTGATGTGATCTTGCAGTGTCTGCCTGCCTCTTTCCAGAACTAGCTACAGTGCTTCTCTATGCTCTAGAGGCGTGTTGAATGAGTCACTAACCAACACATAGAAAATAACTAACTGATTATTTCTTACGGGGTAGAATAAGTATCTCTGTGTGAATGTGTATAAATTTTGGTATTTATCAATTAAAATAATGGTTGTGTTTGCTTTTAAATATACAATGTATCTCCAACTAAGGAGATACACAATGAAAAGAAATGATTTTCATGATTGGAAATAAGAGAAAAGGCTAAAGCGACCCCTTAATGTTGGAAGAAAGAAAGGAAGGAAGGAAGGAAGGAAGGAAGGAAGGAAGGAAGGAAGGAAGGAAGAAAGGAAGGAATTACTAGGGTTGGGGAGACAGCAAAATGGTTCTTCTAGGCCTGAGCTGAGGCTCTGAGGTCCAAGGTTGGATCCCTGGCAGAACTAAGTAATGCTCTGATCTTTCCCATTAAAAGAAATAAAACATTTAAAAATAAACAAACAAAATTGAACTATGAAAATTAGCACACATTAGTTGGGTATTTCAATGCCATGGGGCTTATCATTGACACCATAGGCTGCTACAACTGGAACATGGAATAGAAACACGTTATACCTCAGAAAGCAATGAAGCAATGGACAGTAGTTGCCTCTGGGCTGGGGAGACAGCATAATGGTTCATCATAAGACTTTCATGCCTGAGGCTCCAAACTCTCAGGTTCAATACCCAGCAAGCCAGAACTGAGCAGTGCTCTGGTGTTTCTCTCTGTGTCTTTCTCTTTATACCGCTCTCATTAAAATAAAAAACAAAAAAAAGAATATCAAATTTATATAGGGCTAAAGAGCCGTATCGTCAAGACACCGTATTATTTTGTATGTATTCAAAAGTGTCTGATTTTTGCAAACTTAAAGAAATAAACTGGCCGGGGTGGGGGGGTGTTGGGGGAGGGTTGGAAGATAGCATAATGGTTAGAGTACATGCCTTACTATGAGCAGGGCTCTGTGTTCCACATCTGGAACCCCATGGTAACACTACCGGCAGCAACAAGGGGAAACTCTATGAATGGTGGACAGGGGACTGTGTGGTCCTGTCAGTCCCTGTCTGGCACCCACTACCCCCCATTGTGAATGAATAAAAAAACTGGAGGATGTAGGGGATGGCAAGAAAGTCAATGTACAAGGAAGTAAAAGCCCTGGGTGCACATTCTTATTATTATTGTTAAAAATAACTAACTAAATAAATGCACTGTGGTTGTGGTGGGGTGGTGCATTGACACTTATGATGGGAAGATTAGAAATAACAGTCTTGTAATTATCACTCTCCTCTCTCTCCCCCCTCCTCTCTCTCTCTCTCTCTCTCTGTCTCTCTCTCTCTCTCTCATCCACAGTTCTTGCTGGGGCTCAGTGCCAGCACTACAAATCCACACTACTCTCAGTGGTCATTTTTTTCCCCTTTTAAATTATTATTATTATTATTAGATAGGACAGAAAGAAATTGAGAAAGGATGACGACATAGAGAGGGAGAGAAAGATAGACACCTGCATATGGGCTTCACTGCTCATGAATCAGACCCCCTGCAGAGGGTGGGGGGCTCAAACCTGGGTCCTTGCAGTCAGTAACATATGTGCTTAAACAGGTGTGCCATTGCCTGGCCCCTGATCACTTTTTTCAGTAAAATGAATCCAGGCACATTTAAATAACAACAAACAGATATTACACAGAGAGACACCCAAGCCACGCTCCAATGCTATTTTGCACTTTCTGTTTAGTTTGGGTTGGCTATTAGGGTGTAGAGGGAAGACCTGACCAATCAAAATGCAATGGGAAGAATAAACCATGGCCAGTCAAGCCCTTCTCTTTGTGTTACTATCTAAATAGCTCCAAAGGCAGCTTTTTAAAAGGCGAAACCAATTTCACTATTCCTTCATTTAACAACCCCCCTGCTTTTTTTTTTTCTTGCCTCCAGGGTTATTGCTGGGGCTCAGTGCCGGCACCACGAATCCACTGCTCCTGGAGGCCATTTTTTCCCTTTTGTTACCCTGGTTGTTTTTATCGTTGTTGTGGTTATTATTATCATTACTATTAATGTCGTTGTTGGATAGGACCGAGAGAAATGGAGAGAGGAGGGGAAGACAGAGAGAGGGAGAGAAAGACAGACACCTGCAGACCTGCTTCACCACCTGTGAAGCGACTCCCCCGCAGGTGGGGAGCTGGGGGCTCGAACTGGGATCCTTACGCCAGTCCTTGTGCTTTGCACCAAATGTGCTTAACCCACTGCGCTACCGCCTGACCCCCCCCATTTAAAAACCTTTTAAAGGTTTCCAACCGGCCTGTTCCTAGCATGCAATCCACTCTTCTCATACCACTTCCTACTTTTCAATGCTGCCTTTTCTCTCTTGGACTCACTACTTCAAGTAGCTATTTCTTTTACTTTCCCAAATGTGCCAACCTTTTTGCACAAGGCGATCCTTAGGCCTGGAATAACTCTCCTTTTCCAGTTCCTCTAAGTTAGTTCTTTCTAGCCTTTGGGGTTTGCCTTAAATTTTATCTTTTCAAAGACCTTTTCTGACTAACTATCTTTATAACACCCAACATGTTGTCCGAACAAACGCTGGTAACATCTGTTATGTATGTCTGTGCCCTGCTGTTTTACGTCTCTCATGCAGATGAGACGTAAGCTCCATGAAGGTAGGAACCAAGTTAGTTTTGTCACATCCCAAGACTCTAAAATGTGTCCTCATTTTTGAAAGTGCTTAGTACTTGCTGAGTGTGTTAGTGCATGATGGATCATTTTTTAAAAAAAGTTTTCCTTTTGTTGTTTTTGTTTTTTATTGTTGTTGTGGTTATTATTGTTGTTGTTACTGATGTCATTGTTGTTGGATAGGACAGAGAGAAATGGAGACAGGAGGGGGAGACAGAGAGGGGAGAGAAAGATAGACACCTGCAGACTTGCTTCACTGCTTGTGACGTGACTCCCCTGCAGGTGGGGAGCCGGGGGCTTGAACAGCTATCCTTAGGCCGGTCCTTGTGCTTTGTGCCACCTGCGCTTAACCCACTGCGCTACATCGACTCCTGGGATCACTTTTTTGTGACCTTCATCTTTGCAGCCTGTGAGGTCTCTCAGTTTCTTTACTTGCACTGGGTTTAACACCCTGGTCCCCACCTGCATGGGGAAAACTTTACAAGTGATGAAACAGTGCTGCAGATGATCTCTTTTCTCTCTCTCGCTTGCTCTCCTACCATCTCAGTTCCTCTGTTTCTATCCAGGGGGGAAATATATGTATCTAGTCTACAGAGAGATAGCAACATCTATCTCTGCCTAGTTCTTATGTCAATAGCTTTCCCAGAGAAAATCAAGCCAGTGAAGTCCTCAAAATCCTTGACTATCTTCATTAATGCTTAAACACATGAGGCTAAGGAGAAATCAATGGATTACAAAAAGCAAAATGTTTTTAAACAGAAAGTCTAATGACTCCTAACTCAAGGAATATGGCTTTTCTGATGCCTAGTTCAACACTATTCAGGAAAATACATAGATTCTGCCTGTCTCCCTTAGCTTGCCAAATACAAAATATGACTATGCTCCAAAAAAAAAAAAAAAAAAAAACCAAAAAAACCCAAACCACACTGCTAAGTATGTAGAATTACAAACATACAGGCAAGAAGCTACATCGCGTCTTCCAGAGCTATTCAGTGCTACAGACATAATTTTGGAAAGAACTGAAAATAAATTAGCATCCTGAGGGCTCTAAACAAAATTCCTGGCATGACATCACAGTTTTCCAATTCCCACTCCTCACTCATATCCTGAGTATCATTTTATTATGTTCTCTGGAAATGCCACACCTTCCTGGAAATCTAGACATGGTTGAGGCTATGCCAGAAGTGGTGAGCATATTGAGTGTTTGACCATAGATCAGGCACTTGGTTAAGTCTTTGATAAATATTATTTCATTAATTTTTATGATAGTCCTATGTTTTATTTATTATTCAAAAAAACCACAGCATATAAAGGTTAATTTCCCCCAAGCATATAATAGCTACAAGAAGCAGAATGTGGCGGTTTAAAGAGATGTGGTTATTCTCCATTTTTGTAGCTTGGGATATGCTGCCTCCGGAAGGGAAGCGTGACTTAAGCTCTACGTTTGGTATAAAATGCAGAGCAAGAAGTTCTATAATTCTTCCACTACACTGATCATGCTGACTAAGGCCCGTTGCCAAAATGAGAATTGTGGTGACTGACTGGATCTCTCAGTATGCTTACTTTAATACCGAGGAGAAAGCATTCTCAAATCTCTGATCCCCCCAAACCCATAACCCTTTATACTCTTTCTACGGGTGCCCATAAGATGCAAATAATAATGAGAATAAGATAGACATTCAACTTTTACTTGGTTTAGGTAATGTGGCCACTGGGTCTGAGAATCAAGAATAAAGTTCTAGGGCACTGTAAAAGAAATCAGCACAGGACTAACTGCTCTGGCCTCTTCCTTCCCTTTTTTTAAAAAATTTATTTGATTTATTTATTCCCTTTTGTTGCCCTTGTTGTTTTTTTCTTGTTGTAGTAGTTGTTGGATAGGACAGAGAGAAATGGAGAGAGGTGGGGAAGAGAGAGGGAGAGAAAGACAGACACCTGCTGAGCTACAGCCCTGGCCTCTTCCTTTCTAGGAGACCACTCCCACAGTACTCAAAGGTCAGGTCACAAAAGGAGTAAGAGACATTGGGGAAGGGGGCGGGGGGGGGGGGGGGACAGGCGGTAGCACAGGGTTAAGCGCAGGTGGCGCAAAGCACAAGGACCAGCCTAAGGATCCCGGTTCGAGCCCTTGGCTCCCCACCTGCAGGGGTGTCGCTTCACAGCCGCCTATCTTTTTCTCCCCTCTCTGTCTTCCCCTCCTCTCTCCATTTCTCTCTGTCCTATCCAACAACAATGACATCATCAACAACAATAATAACCACAACAACAATAAAAAACAAGGGCAACAAAAGGGAATAAAATATATATACATACATATATATATATGAGAGAGAGAGAGAGAGAGAGAGAGAGAGAGAGAAATTGGCAAAAACGGTATTTTCATGCCTCGTTGGTCATCACAGTTAGTTTTTGAAACTAATGTTCCAATAGTTTCCTGAGCCAACATTCTGACTTGGGACCCGAATAACTCTCTCTTTCTCTCTCTCTCTCTCTCTCTCTCTCTCTCTCTCACACACACACACACACACACACCGTTTTTATAGTAGTTTTCCTTTCTTGCCACCATGGTTATTACTGGAGCTTGGTGCCTGCAGGATGAATCAATCCTCTGCTTTTGGTGGTAATTTTTCTCCCCCTCCCAATTTTATATGACAGACAGAAATTGAAAGGGACAGAGACACTTGCAGATCTGCTTCACCAGAGCCCAGGTCCTCATGCATGGATGGTAATGTGAACATTGAGCTAGGTGAGCTATCATCCAGACCCCCAGAATAAGCTTTTTTTTTTTTTTTTGGGCAAAGCACTCCAGCTGACTTTATACATAATACACACTTCAGACAAAATGTATTAATATCTAGTGTTGTTTCTGTTTTTTCACGTCATATTTTTTCATCGACACTTAAAAACATATGTATTTGTTTACTTAAACTTTTTTTTTATTATCTTTATTTGATAGAGACAGAGAGAAACTGAGAGGGGAGAGGGGAGATAGAGAGGAAGAGAGACAGAGGGACACCTGCAGCTCTGTTTCACCACTCGTGAAGCTTTGCCCCTGCAGGTGGGGACCAGGGCTTAAGCCCAGGTCCTTTTGCACTGTAACATGTGCACTCAACCAGGTGCGCCAATACCTACCTGACCCCTTATTTACTTATTTGACAGGGCAGAGAGAAATTGGGAGGGAAAGGGGGAAGGAGGAAGGGATAGATAAATGGCAGATAGATAGAGTGCTGCAGCACTGCTTATTCAACTTCTCTGTGTCAGGTGAGACCTGAGGACTTTAACACTGGTCCTTGCACATGGAAACGTGTGTGTTCAGCTGACTGGGTGCACCACTGCACCCAGCCCAACCCCAGCGTGCACACTTTTTGTTTTTGCCTCCAGGATATTATTGTTAGGACTTGGTGCTTGCACTATGAGTCCACTGCTCCTGGAGGATATTTTTTCCACTTGACTGGACAGGACAGAGAGGGAAGATAGATATCTGCAGACCTGCAGCTGGGGGCTCACACCCAGAACCTTGAGCTTAGTACTATGTGTACTTAACCGGGATTGCCACCACCTGGCCCCAGCATGTAAATGTTTTTAAGGTTCCAAAACAAAACAAAACAAAACAAAACAACAACAACAAAAAATAGCCTCAACAACAACATAGCTGGGGGGTAGACAGCATAATGGTTATGCAAACAGACTCTCCTGCCTGAGGCTCTAAAGTCCCATGTTCAATCCCCTCACCACCATAAGCCAAAGCTAAGTAGTGCTCTGGTAGGGGGAAAAAAAAAAAGAAAACCCGTTATATATCTTAAGTGATCAGGATCCTCTCCCTTGTTCCACTGAGCAACTGGAAAGCATGATCTACACGGATTCTCCACTTCTTGTCACCCTCGTCACACCTAATTAAAGTGCTTCGAATGTCACAGAACACTTCCACTGCCCCGCTGTCTTTAAGGTCACCTCAATATGCCTGGTTTCTCCCTTGTCCCAGTGGAGCTACACTTCCACCCATTCTCCTCTGCAAAAGTCTTTTGCCTGCCCTGTTGTTTTAAGTCTGTCATTAAGTTACTTCAAGTGAAAAAAAACAATCAAAATTGCAATTAAACTCAAAACCAAATGGAAAGTTCACATACTAAAGCACAAGGCCCACTGATAATAATTGTGTTTTCTTTTCTTTGACACAAGGATTTGTGCTGACTCTATTTTTTACAGATCCCCAGAGACTTTGACCTGTCCAGAGTAGACATGACACAGTGACAGAGATACCCCTATCTCAAGCAGTGTAGAAGGATCACTGGACAAGGAGTCAGATCATCTGATGTTTCATTATGTGGATCACAACACCTTGCTTTTTAAAAGTAATTATATATCAGGAGTTAGGCGGTACTGCAGCAGGTTAAGTGCAGGTGGCGCGAAGCACAAGGACCAGCGTAAGGATCCTGTTTCGAACCCCCGGCTCCCCACCTGCAGGGGAGTCGCTTCACAGGCGGTGAAGCAGGTCTGCAGGTGTCTTTCCTTCCCCCTCTCTGTCTTCCCCTCCTCTCTCCATTTCTCTCTGTCTTACCTAACAATGATGACATCAGTAACAACAACAATAACTACAACAACAATAAAAAACAAGGGCAACAAAAGGGAATAGATAATTAAATAAAAGTATATGCTTAGAGAGGGAGCTATATATATTTGTGTGTGTGTGTGTGTGTGTGTGTGTGTGTGTGTGTGTATGTATGTAGAGAGAGAGAGAGAGAGAAGCTCTGGCATAACGTGCCAAGGACTGAACCTACAACATTTGGATCATCAGGCATACAAGTTCTGTGCTTTGACAGGGTCTTCTTACACCACAGTTTTCACCCCTAGTAGTTGTGGTAAGAATAAGACAAAATTATAAAATAGTTTATGAGGTATTAAGCAAAAGTGGGCTGATGTGCCTTTTTTTAACATTTATTTATCAGGTGAAAGTGGGTTCTCATGCACCTGTGGTTTCAGTGCTTCAGGCCTTTTTTGTTTTCATTCACATAGAGAAGCAGAGAGATGGAGACAGTAAGAGACGTCATTGATGGGGGCAGAGTGGTGACACATCTGTTTGAGCACACACATTACAGTGCACAAGGATCCAGGTTCAAGACCCCGGCCCTCACTCGTAGGGGGGAGAGCTTTACAAGTAATGAAGCAGTGCTGCAGGCACGTCTATCTCTCTTTCTCTCTCCTTCTCCCCTTCTCTCCCTTTCTGTCTCCACCTACCCTCTCAATTTCTCTCCGTTTCCACCTGAAATAAGTAAATATATATATATATATATATATCACTTGAAAGACACACACACACACATACACACACACACACACACACACAAAGAGAGAGAGAGAGAAGAAATATTTCCTTCATTTCCATAGCACCTCCTGTGTGGTGTCAGACCCGGCTAGAACCTGGATCACACACAAAACCGCAGGCACGCTGCCACGTGAGCTATGTCTCTGGCCCAGCTATGCACTGACTTTCTTGCATACACTGTACATTGCATGGTATTATATGGTTAGTTTCACAGGGACCATTTTATTCATTTGCATAGTCCGAAACACTGATGCACGTTGATTTGCTGCTAAGATAAGGATACTACCGCTTCACCAATAGCAAATCACAACTAGGGTCCGCCAAAACCTTCATTATTCCATTCTATAGAAAAGACAGAGTATGAGTTCCAGATGGCACGTAACTTCTTACCATGTCTTTTGATACTCCCAACTTGGTTATCCTTATTTCTATATTTTTGGTCTTTAGGTAGAACACACACAGTTTGTCGCTGAGCTAACTGTATTCTGCATTTGCTAGAACATTTTCATGCTGCTTTAAAATAAAGGAGAGGGAGTAGGGAGGTAGCGCAGAGGGTTAAATGCACATGGCGCGAAGCACAAGGACCAGCGTAAGGATCCTGGCTCGAGCGCCCAGCTCCACACCTGCAGGGGAGTCACTTCACAGGTGGTGAAGTAGGTCTGCAGGTGATTATCTTTCTCAATACCTCTTCTGTCTTCCCCATCTCTTTCCATTTCTCTCTGTCCTATCCAATGAAAGCAACAACAACAACAATAATAATAACCACAACAAAAGGGGAAAAAATGGTCTCCAGGAGCAGTGGATTTGTGGTGCAGGCACTGAGCCCTGGCAATAACCCTGGAGGCAAAAATAAAATGAAATGAAATAAAATAAAATAAAATAAAGGAGAAAAACCAGAGTGCAGAGCCAATCAGTGTCACTCATGGCAGGGTGGGATGAAGCCTATGAACGTAGCCTCCCAGCTGCCAGCCTCCAGGGTCCACCTGCAGCCCCCGACACACTTGCCTCTAGAACATGACTTACAGATGCCCCTTTTCTCAGTGAAGGCTATAGCACTACCAAGATCGAAGTTGGAAACTTCAAACACTCTTGAAATCAAACACAACAAAGAAACTTCAAGACACTTTTTCTTTTGGTGAGAAAGACTAACTCCCACTGCCACTCTCACCTCAATTGCCCAACTCCAGAGAGCAAGAGGCACCTTTGCTTGGACTCTTCAAATAAATTCTTTAGGGATCAGGCTACGCACAAGAAAATAGCTCAGCAGGAATTTCAAGTAGGGTGTGTGTGTGTGGGGGGGGGGATGGAGAGTAAGAGACTAGGGATTAAAAAAAAAATCAGGAAAGGACCTGAGGAAAACACAATATAACCATAATATAACGCCATAATATAACACATGAGCTGTCAAATGTTAGGTAACTGAATTGTATCAGGGACAAGGAGTCAATTTATAAAGTAGAGATCTGGCACTGGGTTGGCTTCAAGAAAAAGAATTGCACATGTGTGTGCTGGATGAATGAACACATAACCTAGTTTTGGAGAAGTGAAGCTTAGAGTGGTTTACAATTTATGTGAGTCTGTTTGCAGCCAGTCTGAAAGGCAATGTGAAACTGTGTTATCAATTAGGGGTCCATTGATGGATTATACACAGTCTGCAAGAGCCCAGAGCTGGACATCTCACAGATGTAAATAGCAGACATATGATAGCCTATGAAGCGCATTAACTTTGCTGTGAAAAGAGGCAAGAGCTGGAGAGGAGGGAAAAGAGGGGGGCTCTGAGGTTCCCCTTCAGCATCTACTCTTCTCGGGTTACAAATGACTGCTTAAGAATGTGGATTTTGGGATGTAGCCATCGTCTAGTGGAATGTCACAAAACTTCAAATACAAGTGAGTTAGTTCTCAAAAACCCGATTATTGCCAAAGCTGCTTGTAAATCTAGCTACATCAACGATGGTAAGAACAACTCTTGCTAGGCAGTATCTTACACAATCTGGCCATTAATTATAGGCCTACACGCTCACCATTCTCTTCTGCCACTTCCTGGGTTTACAAACTTCTCTTTTCCCTTTGCAAAGAAATTCTGCAATAAAACAGTATTTTATCAGGACTCCCCACATAACTTGTGTAGCTTAGTTCTGCTCAAAGCCTGAAGAATAGAAGATAATCTCTGTATAACTAATTGATCTTCAATGCTTTGTCCCAGAACCTCATTTTCAGCCAATGATCTTGCTTTTAATTTCCTAAGAAGACAGAGTCACCTCTCCAAGTGCTACACTTCCTCTCTCTCTCTCTGTCTCTCTCCTTTTATTTATTTATTACCAGAGCACTGCTCAGCTCTGGTTTGTGGTAGTGTGGGGGATTGAACATGGGACTTCGGAGCCTCAGGCATGAGATTCTCTTTGCATAACCATTATGCTATCTAAGCCTGCCCAATTTTTTCCATACAAACATCTCTACATATTTATATATTCACTCTCCCTTCCTAAGAATGACGGTCTCTACTTCTAGATTCTCACCTGGGAATCCCAACTTGATGACTGGGCTCTGGCAATCCTTCTCAACAAATATGGAAGCTGGGCGGTAGCACAGCAGGCCAAGTGCAGGTGGCGCAAAGGGATCCTGGTTCAAGATCCCGGCTCCACACCTGCAGGGGAGTCGCTTCACAGGCGGTGAAGCAGGTCTGTAGATGTCTGTCTTTCTCTCCCTCTTTCTCCCTTCCCCTCCTCTCTCCATTTCTCTCTGTCCAACAACGACAACATGAATAACTACAACAACAAAATCAAGGGCAACAAAAGGGAATAAATAAATATTAAAAAAAGAAAAAAATCAACAATTAAATAAATGTACACATAAATATATTCATTCTTGAATCCACATGGGGCTTCCAGCTTTCCTTTATTTTAACTAATAATTAATTATTTAATTTTTGCCTCCAGGGTTACCACTGGGGCTCATTGCCTGCATACAAATCCACTGCTCCTGGCGGCAATCCATCTTCCTTTCTTGTTGCCGTAGTTATTATTATTGTTATTGATGTCGTTGTTGTTAGATAGGACAGAGAGAAATCGAGAGGGTAGGAGAAGACAAAGAGGGGGAAGAGAAAGGTAGACACCTGCAGACCTGCTTCACTGCTTGCGGAGCAACACCCCCTCCCCCGCCCAGCAGGTGGGAAGTCTGGGGCGTGAACCCAGATCCTTGTGCTGCACACTATGTGCGCTTAACCTGCTGCGCTAATGCCTCCACCACGCCCCCCGCTCCCGCAAGCTTTCCTTTTGAGAAACATTAAGAGCATATGCACTTACTGATGTCAAGTCCTCTTGTTCATTCTTTTACTTATTTACTTATTTAATTTTGACAGACAGAGAGGCAGGGAGTGACCACAGTACCTACATCTCCCTCCTTCAGTGCACTGGGACCTAGGGTTTGGGTCTGGGTTGCCAACATGGCAAAGCAGTACACTCCTCAAGTGAGCTATGTCACTGTGGCCTCATCTCTATGCATGATTTTTTATTCCAAATAGCCCTTATCAAGTTCACTAGCAAATTGTGTTTTGTAAAATCCAATGACTGGCTTTCTTAGCCTTAATTACAGTGGGTCTGCTTAACACAGTTGCTCTCTCTCTTGTTGAAATCTTTTTCACTTGGCTTTAGAGAGAAGGATTTTTGTTTTCCTCCTACCAGACTGCCTTCTTATCAGCTTCCTTTACTGTCTCCTCTTCATTTGACTGGCATCTAAGTCCCCAGATTGAGTCCCTAGAGCTCTTCTCTCCTCTTTGAAAAAAATTATTTCAAATTCTCTTTATAGGATAGAGACAGAGAGAGACACCCGCAGAACTGTTTCACCACTTGTAAAACATCCCCCCCCTGGAGGTAGGGACTGGGGGCTTGAACCTGGGTCTTTGAGCATTGTAACATGTGCAGTCAAGCAGGTGCACCACCACCCAGCCCCAGCTCTTTTCTTTTCTAATCCAGTCCTAGTCACTTGCTGCATAATATCAGAATCTCATACTCTCCAATTTGACCGAGTCTATGCACTCCAGGCCTATCTAGCCACCTACCTAAGATGAATTTCCACTTGGATATTTAAGAAATATCTGAAAAGCTGAAATTCTGACTTGTTGCCTCTCAGGCAGATGCATTCTTTGCCCAGCTACAATAAAAGGCAACTCTATCCTTATGGATAAGGCTAAATGCCTTGGAAGTCCTTCCTAAGTGACTCTTCCCCGACTCTTACACACTCAGCCACTATTAATCAGCACATCTTAATGGTTCTACCTTCAAAACATTTTCAGAATCCACCTTGTAATTTTGTGATCTTGTAAACGACTATTAAATCACTGAAAATAACAAACAAAAATGTGTTTAGAATTAAACCGCTCCTCTCCACCTCAGCTATTAGTGTCTTCATCATATGTCACATGGATTTTTGGAATAACTTCCTCAGTGATCTCCCTATAGCAATGGGAAGGTGACTGATTTAAGTCTAATCAGGTTATTTCTTTGTTTAAACTCTCCTAGTCCCTCAATTCTATGGCCTATTTCCTCACTCAGAACAAAACCTGAAGTCCTTATAACAATGGCCAGTAAATTAAGGCTTCCTTAACTTGAAGAATTTTATTATCTTTATTTATTGGATAGAGACAGTCAGAAATCAGGAGGGAGGTGGAGGAAGAGAGAGAGAGAGAGAGAGAGAGAGAGAGAGAGAGAGCGCTGTAGCCCTGCTTCACCACTTGCAAAGCTTTCCCACTGCAGGTGGGAACCAGGGGCTTGAACCTGGGTCTTGTGCATTGTAACATATGCCCTCAACCAGATGTGCCACCACCCAAATTAAGGCTTTTTAACCACTGGATCCCAATTACTTCTCTGGCTGAATCTTATGCTATGGTTTCTTGTTTGATGACCCACAACTCCAAAGCTTTCTAGCTATCTGAGCACAAAACACATGTCACCAAGGTCTCAACTGCACCCCAATTTCTCCAGTGAACCACACAGTTTACAAGTCAACTTACTGAAATCTCACGAATGAGATCATATCATAGTGAACTTCTCCACCCCTACTAAAAAGCACCACCTGTGTCTCATCCTGGGTTACTTTTCCTCCATCACATGCACTATCATCTGACACATGCATTTTCTTGTTCACCTATATAAGATCTATACTCCCAGTATAAACATTTTATGGGATAAAAAAGTTGTTATATAAGGTGCTTAATGATTGACAGTTTTTCCTTTTAGTAATCAATTCTCCCACACAAGTGAACAAGTTTTAACTACATAAAGTATTGGGTGACAGTGTACATGTTTGGAATACATTTGAATCTGCTTTTGTTCAAATGACGGGTTTTTTAAAAAAATATTTTATTTATTTATTCATTCCCTTTTTGTTGCCCTTGTTGTTTTATTGGTGAGGTTATTACTGTTGTTACTGATGTTGTTGTTGTTGGATAGGACAGACAGAGATGGAAAGAGGAGGGGAAGACAGAGAGGGGGAGAGGAAGATAGATACCTGCAGACCTGCTTCACGACCTGTGAAATGACTCCCCTACAGGTGGGGAGACGGGGGCTCCAACCGGGATCCTTGCAGTCCTTGCGCTTTGCACCACCTCCCGACTCGCAAATGATGGGCTTTTTAACTCACATATTCCTATCTGCCATCACTCAGTTACTGAGTATAGATGTAAATACTACAGTTGGGGACCAAAAGACTCAGCTAGGAAGTTCCAACTGTGTCCTGTGCCCACTATGGTTATCTTCCACAATTCATTTGTTGTACCCATTCCTTGCCTTTCTATATTCTGTTCATCTTTTTTTTTTTTTTTTTAATTTTTTTTGCCTCTAGGGTTATAACTGGGGCTCGGTGCCTGAACTACAAATCCACTGCTCCTGGTGGCCATCTTTTTTGCATTGTTGTTGCTGCTGTTGTTGTTGGATAGGACAGAAAGAAATCGAGAGAGGCGGGGTAGACTAAGGGGGGAAAGACAGACACAGCCAGACCTTCTCCACCACTTGTGTCTCCACTAGCCCCTGCATGTGAAGCGCCAGGGGCTTAAATCCTTGAGCTTTGCACTATGTGCGCTTAACCTGGTGTGCTACTGCCCAGATTCCTTTTCAATTATTTTTAATGAAAACTATTTTTTCAGAGCCAGAAAGATAGCTCAGCTGGGAAGGCACCTGTCTTGTCATTCTTGAGAGCCGGGTATGAGTCATGACTCCACAGCCTTTAGGCCTCTGTTGTCCTAACCCTTGTTCTCTCTGTCTCTCTGAAAAAGTGAGCCTGGAGTGGTAAAGCTTCAGTGACAACCGAAGTTGGATTTTCTTTTTCTTTTTCTACTTCAATGTCACTTTAGTGAAGAGATGTTGATATACAGTCTTGTTGCTGTGACAGGGATCCATTCTCATACCTCCCTCTCCACTATAGGGCACTGGGCCATTCAGCTTTTTAAGTAGCAAACCCCATCTGCTATTCTCAGATTGATTAGAAAGTTACAGAATATAAAATATACTAGTCAAGACAGTATAAGCCCTGACTGATTTAGGCTGGACAGTTTAACTAACAGCGTTTTATTATCCTTAGAGGATGGAAAGATTGTATCTCTTTTTTTCCCAGACCTAATGGATCTCCTGGTATATGCATACAGGTCCCAAAAGCTACAATTCTTCACCTTGATTAAGTCTGGATTTGGCTCCAAAAGTAAATATTTTGGTTCTCTGGTTTCTGTCTTGGGTTTTATATGTGTGCAATAGACTTAGAATTTGGGAAGTACATGTCTTCATGTATGGGATAAACTCCATTGTCTGTCTGTCTGTCTGTCTGTCTGTCTGTCTATCTAATCTGTAATGAAAGTATTAAGATCTGAGTTTCACATTTTTTTCTTGATAAAAATCTAAGAATTGAGGTAAGTGGTTTTCATAGTCCATCCAATCCTTTAATTCCAAGACCCATTATTATGTGTACATAATGAGAAAAGGAAAGGAAAGGAAAGAAAAAAGAAATGAAAAGAGAAAATAAAAAGGTAACTAAGATGGATTGGCCCTTCAAGGCAAGAAAGCAGAGACACTGTCACTTTGGGCCTATTTGCACATACTGTGTTGCCAGAAAGGTCATGACATATTTTCGCATGGATATACACAGAAGAACATGCTGTGATTTCTCCAGCATCTCAGAAGGTATCTTAGTAGTTACTACTATTGCGTATTACCAAAAGATCAATTTGAACATATAGCATCCTGACACTTTTTGTTAGTAAAAGATCTCCCTTACTCTAGAAAATAAAATCACTAGAACAAATGAAAAATTGTAAATAGGGAATATCAATGAAAGCCAACAGAGATAGTTACAGTGATAACTGGTTCCCTAAACTAACCTTTTAAGTAATATGAAAAAAACTCTTACCACATGAGATAGTGGGTTAAAGAGCCTAATAAAGAAATTGTCATGTGATATATATACATACATATATATGTTATATATTATATATATATCAATCTATGTCACCTTTATTTCTTCTCTCTGAGTCAATTGTTAAACAGTAAACATCCAATTATGTATCTGACCTAATTCGAAACATCAGAGCAATTGTTTAAAGCAGTACATTTATTCAAGTTGAAAAGAGTAGACTATAGTTCCACTTTATAAAACCAAGAGATTACTGACCTGAATTTAAGTCTCGTCCTGGGTTGAAGGCTCGGCTATTAACAGTTGTAGAAAGACGATCACAACTAATCGTTCTAGATACATTGGTGTTGAAGTTCCCATCAAATCTGAAACAATGGAAGAGAATCAATTAGCCATGTTTAT
Organism: Erinaceus europaeus; assembly: GCF_950295315.1. Taxonomy (NCBI): domain Eukaryota; kingdom Metazoa; phylum Chordata; class Mammalia; order Eulipotyphla; family Erinaceidae; genus Erinaceus; species Erinaceus europaeus. The sequence goes on along the minus strand of NC_080174.1, from coordinate 84,169,765 downwards.
TTGGTAAACAAATCAGTAAAAACAACAGTTCATACTGTATATGAAATAGGTAACCTCAGAATCAATTGTTATTTAGATTTTAAGGGCTAAAAAGTCAATTCGGTAAGTAAAAGAATATGTGCAATCTATAAGATTTTAGAAAAACCCATTTCAATTTAAGGAGATAAAGAACTAATCTTTGAAACAAATTATCCCTCCCCTTCCCCCAAAAAACTGGATTCGGGTCCAATGAACAAAAACATATTGGAAACAGAAATGACAAAATTTACTCAAACTACAAAAATGCAGACTTGGGTACTGGCATTATCCTATTGAAAACCAATGACCAAGAACAAAAACAGACATTAGTGGAGGACAAAGAATGATTGGGAAGTAGGAGTGGCCTCAATGGGAATTCCTAGTCTGTCACTTTGAAAGGATTTTTTGAGCCTGAGTTTTCTTATCTCATGAAAGCATTTTCTAAAGCAGTTAAAGAAGATCAGAAGTGATGTTTCAAAATTAGTCATGTGCCCCATGATTTGGCCTGACCTTCTAAACTGTAAGGTAAGTCAACCCGAGCTCTAATTCAATCTCCAGTGGTAGTGCTAGAGGTTAAAAAACAAACAAACAAACAAACAAACAAACAAACAAAAAAACCGCTAAAACTCTGGCTAGCAATTGGTCAAGAAATACTACTGTAATCAATAACTCATTTGATGGAATAAACAATAATTTGAAAGAATATACAGGAAAATGTGTCAATTCACTTACCGATCAATACTAAGAGGGTTTTTAATTTTTTGAAGTAATAAGAGAGATTTAACTTGAATTTAAAGTAACCTATTTAGCATTTAAGATACTGAAAGGATTCGTAAAGTTCTTAAGAATATCCCGGGGAGTCCCGGGGAGTCCGGCGGTAGCACAGTGGGTTAAGCCATGTGGCACGATGCTCAAGGACCCACATAAGGATCCCGGTTTGAGCCCCTGGTTCCCCACCAGCAGGGGAGTCAGTTCACAGGCGGTGAAGCAGGTCTGCAGGTGTCTTTCTTTATTTTTCTCTCCCCCTCTGTCTTCCCCTCCTCTCTCCACTTCTCTCTGTTCTATTCAACAACGACATCAATATTAACAACAATAATAACTACAACAACAATAAAAACAAGGACAAGAAATGGGAAAAAAAGTAAAAAAAAAAAAAAAAAAGAATTTCCCCAAATAGATTCTATCTAAGTTTGGATTTCTAAAATAATTATTATATGGGAGCCAGCTGGTACCGCACCAGGTTAAGCGCAAACGGCACGAAAAACTGGGGTAAGGATCCAGGTTCAAGCCCCCAGCTCCAATGGGGGGTGGTGGGTCACTTCACAGTCGATGAAACAGGTGTGCAGGTATCTTTCTCTTCCATTCTCTGTCTTCTATTCTCTCGATTTCTCTGTCTTATCCAACAATAACAATAGTAATAATGACAACCACAAAGTAGAGAAAGTGGCCTCCAGGAGCAGCGGATTTGTAGTGCAGGCACCGAACCCCAGCGATAGCCCAGGAAGCAAAAATTAAATAAAATAAAAGCAGGTCTGCAGGGTGTCTGTCTTTCTCTCCCCCTCTCTGTCTTACCCTCCACTCTCCATTTCTCTCTGTCCTATCCAAGAACGAACGACATCAACAACAATAATAATAACAAGAGCGACAAAAGGGGAAAATAAAATAACTATATTAAAATATGTACTTCAGATGATAAATAGTACTAATGAAATTCCATGAATACACGTTGAGAACTTATAAAACCTAAGATAAGTACTCTTCAAAATTAAGACCCGGGAGTCCGGCGGTAGTGCAGTGGGTTAAACGCACGTGGTGCAAAACACAAAAACTGGCGTAAGGATCCCGGTTCGAGCCCCTGGCTCCCCACCTGCAGGGGAGTCGCTTCACAGGCGGTGAAGCAGGTCTGCAGGTGTCTATCTTTCTCTCCTCCTCTGTCTTCCCCTCCTCTCTCCATTTCTCTCTGTCCTGTCCAACAACGACATCAACAACAATAATAACTACAACAATAACAAAAACAAGGGCAACAAAAAGGGAAATAAATAAATATTAAAAAATTAAGACCTACTTGATAATTCACAAGAACTTCACTGATCACCGCTCACATTAACTGAACACACTGTACAAGCAAGCAGGGAGGGGGGTGTCAGGATTGGGCTCCGTAGCAAAAAGTTAAACAGTTCTGTCTTCATACACATCACCTCAAGGGAGGAGATAACTGGATTTTTAGAGACCTACAATTTTCTCAGCATTGTCAACTGTGCCTCCAAGGACGCAGTAGCTTCACCCACTTGGTTGCTCTTCCTTTAAGCCTTCTTGGATTTGTCTAGAGGAGACTGATAGTCCAACAGCAGGATAGAAACGAGGAGGAGGTTGGGAGTCGGGCGGTAGCGCAGCGGGTTAAGCGAACGTGGCGCAAAGCACAAGGACCGACATAAGGCTCCCGGTTCGAGCTACCGGCTCCCCACGTGCAGGAGAGTCGCTTCACAGGTGGTGAAGCAGGTCTGCAGGTGTTGTCCTGCTCTCCCCATCTCTGTCTTCTCCTCCTCTTGCGATGAAACTGGTCTGCAAGTGTGCATCCTTCTCTCTCCTCTCTGTCTTGCCCTGACCTCTCAATTTCTCTCTACTATCCAATTAAAAAAAAAAGAGGAAAAAATGGCCACCAGGAGCAGTGGCTTCATAGTGCAGGCACCAAGCCCCAGTGATAACCCCAGAGGCAAAAAAGAAAAGCAACATAATCTTAATGTTCCTGGGTCAACAATGGTAGAGAATTTTCCATCCTCCAAAGGGAGGCTGGACAGTATACTTTATGCTACACCTGAGGAAGATGGGTTGATATTGGGGCAGCTTGGAAGGTTCCTACTCATGACCACAGAAAGTGTGCTCAGATCTACAGGGATGCAGAGGTCACATAGGCTCCTAAGCTGAATATGGGCCCCAGATCACATCAAATTGATGGGGTTTATAGTCAACAATATTTATACACCTTTCCCATATTTGGGAGCTACTCTCTTCCCTGATCCAGCTTTCTGGTCCTTGTTCAGCCATTACATCATCTCCCCAGACAATAACTTGGATCCATCTGCATATCAGATTTCAGGTTCCAGCAAACAGAAACAAAACAAAAACAAAAACCACTAGTATAGCCACAGGTCCTTTGGAATATAACTAAAATATGCATACTGCTATCTACAAAATGGAGGAACCTCCCCAACACTTCATCTGCATTATTTCTAGCATTTAGGTCCACAAATGGTCAACAATTTGTTTGGCTTTATATGTTAACTGACTTTTCAACCACCAGGTTCCAGATGCTAGCATGATGCCAACCAGACTTCCCTGGACAGACAACCCCACCAATATGTCCTGGAGCTCTGCTTCCCCAGACCCCTACCCTACTAGGAAAAGAGAGAGACAGGCTGGGAGTATGGATCAACCTGCCAACGCCCATGTTCAGCGGGGAAGCAATTACAGAAGCCAGACCTTCCACCTTCTGCATCCCACAATGACCCTGGGTCCATACTCCCAGAGGGATAAAGAATAGGAAAGCTAGCGGGGGAGGGGATGAGATACGGAGTTCTGGTGGTGGGAATTGTGTTGAGTTGTACCCCTCTTATGCTATGGTTTAGTCAATGTTTCCTTTTTGTAAATAAAAAAATTTAAAAAAAATCAATGTACGTCTCTCGTTTAGTATTTGAACATGTGAAGCAAGAGTAGCATTATAAAGCATCTCACACACTGTCTGTACTCTTTGGATAGCCCCATGAGTGCTATTTACTCACATATTTTTTATTATTTTATTTATTATTATTATTAGAGTGTGTGTGTGTGTGTGTGTGTGGGTGTGTGTGTGTGTGCGTGCACGCGCCTCCAGTGTTACTGCTGGGGCTCTCTGCCTGCACTACGAATGCACTGCTCCTGGAGGCTACTTTTTCCCCTTTTGTTGCCCTTGTTGTTATTACTGCTGTCGTTTTTGGATAGGGCAGAGAGCAATTGAGAAAGGAAGGGAAGACAGAGGGGGGGAGAGAAAGATAGACACCTGCAGACCTGCTTCACCAGTTGTGAAGCGATGCCCCTGCAGGTGGGGAACCTGGGCTTGAACCGGGATCCTTACTCTGGTCCTTGTGCTTCGTGCCACATTCGCTTAACCTGTTGTGCTACACCCGGCTCCCCTCATGTACTTTTTAATCAGAGTCCAGATAATCTCTAGGTTTTGTGGGATATAGGTCTCTGTTTTACCTACTAAACTCAGCCATTGCAGTGTGAAAGCAGACAAAGGAAACACACAGAACAAAGAACGGACATGTTCCAATAAGAATTTCTTTTCTTTCTTTTTATATTCTTTTTTAAAAAGTATCTATATTGGATGGAGACAGCTAGAAATTGAGAGGGTAGTGGAGATAGAGAGGGAGAGAGACAGACAGACACCTGCAGCACTGCTTCACCACTCACAAAGCTTTCCCCCTGAAGGTGGGAACTGGGGGCTCGAACCCGGGTCCTTGAGCACTGTAACATGTGTGCTCAATCAGGTGCGCCACCACCCGGCCCGACTTTATTTTCAAAAGTAAGTAGCATGTCAGAAAGGTGTTGCCATCCTGGTACACATCTGGACAGTGCAGAATTCAGAGACAAGGCTCAGTAAAGATCAGGATAAGAAAACCTTACTATGTTTGCACGGTCCACTATGGCGGCCAAATGCAGCCTCTGAGCATTTGAAATGAGGCTAACGGAATGGAGACACTAAACTTTCCATTTTGTTTTCCCACAAACTAAATGTAAACAGTCACTGGATACAGCGGCGTCCAAATCAGACAGTGCAAGTCTAGCAGGTCTCCCTCGTTATGTGTCTTGATGCCAGTGGGCTCGGTGCAAGCACTGCGAATCCACAGCTCCTGGAGGCCATTAGTTTCCATTTTTTATTGGATAGGACAGAGAGAAATTGAGAGAGGAGGGGGAAGGAGAGAGGGACAGAGAAAGACAGACACCTGCAGACCTGCTTCACTGCTGGTGAAGCGACCTCCCCCCCCCCCACACACACACGTAGGGAGCCTGGGTCTCGAACTGGGAGCCTTGAGTGAATCTTTGTACTTTATACTATGTGCACTTAACCCGGTGGGCGACCGCCTGGCCCTCTGGGTAATTTAAAAAATATATTTATTCCCTTTTGTTGCCCTTGTTGTTTTATTACTGTATTTATTACTGTTGTTATTGATGATATTGTTGTTGGAGAGGACAGAGAGAAATGGAGAGAGGAGGGGTAGACAGAGAGGGGAAGAGAAAGACAGACACCTACAGACCTGCTTCACCGCCTGTGAAGCGACTCCCCTGCAGGTGGGGAACGGGGGGGGGGGGGGCTCAAACCGGGATCCTTAGGCCGGTCCTTGCACTTTGCGCCACCTGCGCTTAACCCGCTGTGCCACCGCCCGACCCCCTGATTTTCTATTTGATGATGTCAAGTGTTCTTCTCTCAAATAATGGGCCCTAATTTTAAATTTCCGGTGCCTTTTCTAAACTCTTTTTCTTGCTTTGTCTCTTTTTCTTTATTGGGGTAATTAATGGTTTCCAGTTGACAAGTAAAATACAGCAGTTTGTACATGTGTAATAAATTTTTAGTTTTCCACATAACAATCTAACCCCGCCTACGTACTTCTCCACTATCATGTTGCAAGTCCCTAGCTTTATTCTGGGCTGTCCAAAAAGCTCCAAAACTCCTTTCACGTGAGGATCATGACTGAGCCGAATGACTCTTAATTACTGAAAAGTGTGGCCATCACAATCACCTGGGATGTATAATGGAAGGTTGATTCCCGGTGTCTACATTGGGGAAATGAGTCTGGTGTGAAACCCTGTGAATGGGACAAACTCTCTAGGAGTACAGAATGCTTTTATTTTTATTTTATTATTTATTTACTTTTCATTTTGGAAAGAGACAGAAACGGAGAGGCAAGGGTCACACACAGAGAGACAGAAAGATACAGAGATAGAGACTTACAGCAGGACTTCATTCCTCATGAAGCTCCCCTCCTGCAGGTGGACTGGGGACTGGGGACTTGAACCTGGGTCCTTGACCATTATAACATGTGCACTCAGGAAGATGCCCCACTTCCCAGCCCTTAGAATGCCTTTCTGCTTGAGTAGTTACTGTGCCAAGAGACCAAGGGCAGTCTTCTGATTTGAATCAACTGAACAGAATAGTTCTTAGATTACTCCTGCAACTTATAATCTATTATGAATTCCTTTTATATCTACCCATTTGACAATGAGAAAAGTGCTGGTATGAGTCACCCAGAAAACCAGAGACCTAACAGAATCTCAACCCCATCATCCAATTCTTTGTCCAAGGATGGATCACGCTGATTTAATTAAAGTAACATATAGGAAAGAGATTGCTAAGAAAAAAAAACAATCAACACAACGAGTGCCACCCCAGCATGCTTCACTTCAGACTGTGTCCACAGACTTCAGGTGTGGAATGACAACCCTTCAGCTTCACCACTTGGGTGAGACCTTTCCTTTCAGAGTATACTCTAATTCCATCCCAGGTGGATCACTTCCTAACAAAGTCCCAAAACCTAGATATAGACCAGTCCCCTGAGATAGAGCCTATGTTCACACATATCCATAAACTAGGGCTTTCACGGTGGATGTCGACTGCCCTGTTCTCCATTCTGCTCAACCCAGCTCTGGTCTCTTCACACTCCAGAGGCTTCTGCCAATTGCAGCCCTCCTTTCCCTCCAGTCTGGTCAGTGCCATTTCTGCCTCTTAGTCCTATGCTATGTCCTATGTCCTCTAATGTTTATATTGTCTAGTCAGGGTCATAGTACTTCACACAATGTGATTGCAGTCGACATCCACTACATGTAGATTGACTGGCTTTACAGTCTGGCTATGTCTACAAAACACTAATCAATACGACTTCAAAAACACATGCTGTTTATTTACATATTTGCCAACAGAGTTCCTGCTGAGGCTCAGTGCCTACATGACTCCACTGCTAGGCAGTGAAAGAAAAGGAGACAGAGGTAGAGAGATAGAGAGAAGGAGAGAGAGGCACAACAGCACAGGTGAAGCTCCAGTGCTCCCACCCAAGGCAGACTCTCTAATGTGGATCCCAAGGGTTCAAAACTGGTTCTGTGTATGCTCTGCTGGTCCCTCAAAAACATGCATTATAAACAACAATCACAGCATTTGACTTAGAGACACCTGCCTTACAAACCAAATAACGGTACAGTGAAGGAACATCAGATGATTGAAAAATTTTTTTAATAAATATTTATTTATTCTCTTTTGTTGCCCTTGTTTTATTATTGGAGTTATTATTGTTGTCGTCATTGTTGGATAGGACAGAGAGAAATGGAGAGAGGAGGGGAAGACAGAAAGGGGGAGAGAAAGATGGACATCTGCACTTAACCTGCTATGCTAATGGCCGACTCCTCCCAATATTTTTTATTATTTTTATTTATTAGATAGAGACAGCCAAAAATTGAGAGGAGAGGGAGATAGGGAGAGCAACAGAGAGACACCTGCAGCCCTGCTTCACCAATCATGAAGCTTTCCCCCTGCAGGTAGGGACCAGGGGCTTGAACCTGGGTCCTTATGCACTGAAGCCACACACACATACACACATTCATAGCTGTAAGTGGCAGAACAATGATGAGATATGGATATATACCTGAGTTCCCACTCGTAATGGATACCTTACACTTTTACCTCAAAAATCAGTCACATAGGCTTCTAGGCTGAATATGGGCCCCAGGTCAGATCAAATCAGTGGAGTTTATAGTCAACAATATTCATACACGTTTCCCATATTTGGGAGCTACTCTCTTCCCTGATCCAGCTTTCTGGTCCTTTTTCCAGCCATGACACTATCTCCCCAGACAATAACTTGGATCCATCCGCATATCAGATTTTAGGCTCAGGGGAAAGAAAATCAAACAAACTAGTATAGCCACAGGCCCTTTGGAATATAACTAAAATATGCCTACTAGCTATCTACAAAATGGAGCACGTGTTCCCCTCCCCCCCCCCAACTCTTCATCTGCACTATTCCAGCCTTTAGGTCCATGATTGGTCAACAATTTGTTTGGCTTTGTATGTTAACTCTCTTTTCAGCCACCAGGTTTCAGATGCTAGCATGATGCCAACCAGACTTCCCTGGACAGACAACCCCACCAGTGTGTCCTGGAGCTCTGCTTCCCCAGAGCCCAGCCCCACTAGGAAAAGAGAGAGACAGGCTGGGAGTATGGATCAACCTGTCAACGCTCATGTTCAGCGGGGAAGCAATTACAGAAGCCAGACCTTCCACCTTCTGCATCCCATAATGACCCTGGGTCCATACTCCCAGAGGGATAAAGAATAGGAAAGCTATCAGGGGAGGGGATGGGATACAGAGTTCTGGTGGTGGGAATTGTGTTGAGTTGTACCCCTCTTATCCTATGGTTCTGTCAGTGTTTCCTTTTTATAAATAAATTAAAATAAATCAGCAAATAAGACATTACCGAAAACAGCTGAAACTGACTTCAGTTCTTTCAAAGGGAGAGATTACTCCTAAAGATTGTAGGGTTTAAAGAAAATCCATCCTTCTTAAAAGACTTGCTATAATAGAGGTTTTCACAGAAGTTAGTGACTGAGAAAGAATGTTATGAACAAAACTAAGACTTAGAGGGAAGCAATGCAATGATGTTCCCTATTAATTGTAGAGAACTTAGTTTTAAGTATGTACCAGCTGGAGTAACTATGAAATTGGTCATGGGGGTGGTGTGATCTGTTTCATATTTCAAAAAGAAATATGAAACAAAAAGAAAGAAAGAAAGAAAGAAAGAAAGAAAGAAAGAAAGAAAGAAAGAAAAAGTCTGAAGCTAGGGGGCCGGATGTTGGTGCACCTGGTTAAGTGCTCACATTACAGTGCACAAGGACCCAGGTTCAAGCCCCTGGTCCCCACCTGCAGGGGAAAAAGCTTCATGAGGAGAGAAGTAGGGTTGTAGGTGTCTCTCAGTCTCTTTCCCCTTTCCCACTCAATTTCTCTCTGCCTCTTTCTAAGAATAAATAAATTAAGTAAGTGAGTAATTAATTAACTTTTTAAAAGTCTGCAGGTTCCCTTTCATTCACTACTGACATCTGGGAATGTAAGGGAACCAGTGGCAACCAGAAGGTCCAGGTGAAGAGTAGAGCAAGTGTGTACAGAAGAGACACCAGAGTGGTGTCAGCTCAGACCTGCTGGGTTTTTTGACCAAACAGCTATATACTATAAAGACCATTCGATAAATATACAAATAGACCAAGTAAAAGGAAGACGTAGCACATTCTGACAAATTTTCACAGGGGACGACAACAATCAAATATTGGATGGTATACCAGGTACATGGCTACAGTGAGTTATTCTGTATATGAATGTAAACTAGGTCCCGTATCGAAACACAGATCAGGGAATCTCTACCCTTTGTGGTGCAAATCTACAGTCTTCCAGAGATAAAACCAGATCCCCAAAGAAAATGTAAAATGCTGCCAAGTTCTTTTTTTCTGAAGAAATACATGAAAGACAGTCCTGGTTTTGTTTTGTTTTATAGAAGTACGTGATCAGTCTGCAGGAGACCATTGTCCAGAGGACGAATTTCGCCATTAGCTCAAGGACATCTAAGTTCTGAAGGTTCATTCTTATGGGATGACTCAGATTGATATCTTATTTCAGAAAAGCTGGAGACTTGAAGCTCCCTGAGCAAACTATATGGAGTGAGTTTAGGTAGCTTTAAATTTATTTCTAGTTGGTATTATTGCTAGTTGGTATCTGACAACAATTCCAGTTTCCTTGAGGTCACTTCTATGAACTGAAGCTCAGCCATGTAACATATATTTTCCAGTGGAGTTACGGAGAAATGTAAGATGCCTCCTTGTTCCTGTTACCGCCTGTGCCACTGGCACCACCAGGTAAGAAGCAGGCGTTAGCAGGGGACTTAAGAGAACGCTGTGTTCCGAGTTGTGAGCAAGCTATGAGATGTAAATATTACTGGGGAGAGAAACCTGGAGATAAGCCCTCCACCCACACTCACTAGTGACTGCTTTCCTTCTGGGCTCTCGATTCACTCTGCACTCTACATTCAAGAGCAACAACTGTTTAGCCCTCCCATTTCCTGAACTGCTTCTGAATCCCAGAATAGTCTTCTTGCTAAGTGGAGTAGATTTTAGGCATGTGTGCTCCTTAGAAATGGTTTAGAGAATGGTTTAGGAAAAGAAGACATTCTATTCACCCTGGTTTGGGGACTCTGAGTAAAGCTAATGTTAAGATTATATATATATATAGCCAGTTTTCAAGGATCTAGAGGTGGACAGAAAAAGAGACCAACTAGTTAGATATGGTTAAGGATAGGATGCAATAGACCAGAGAAAAAAAAGCCACTTACTTTATGAACCTATCTAAAGTTTCTTTCTTTCTTTTATTTTTAATAAGAAGTATATTATCTATGGGGAGCAGGTGGTGGTACACCTGGTTAAGTGCAGATAATACTAAGTGCAAGGACTCTTGCAAGGATCTGGGTTTGAGTCGCTGCTCCCCACCGGCAGGAGGTGCTTCCCAAGCTAAGAAGCAGGTCTGTAGGTCCTCTCTGTCGCTCTTTATCTTCCCCATCTCTCTCAGTTTCTCTCTGTCCTATCCAATAAAATGGGGGGGGGGGGAAGAAGGGCTGCTAGGAGCAGTGGACTTATAGTGCTGGCACCAAGCCCCAGTGATAACCCCGGATGGGGGGAAAAAGTATATTAAAAAAAACAACAAAAGTAAATGCACAAATAAAAAAGTATATTAGCTACTAGTCACAGTTATATAATTCCAGGCTCCTAAGAAGGTCAAAAATTGCTTTAAAAGATCATATAGGTGGGGCTGGGTGGTGGCGCACCTGGTTGCGCACATGTTACAGTGCACAAGGACCCAGGTTCGAGCCCCTGGTCCTCACCTGCAGAGGGGAAGCTTTGCGAGTGGTGAAGCAGGGCTGCAGGTGTCTCTCTGTCTCTCAGTCTCCCTATCATCCTCATTCCCTCTCGATTTCTAGCTGTCTCTATCCACTAATAAAGATAATAAAAAAAGAATAAAAAAACATTACCTCTATAAAATGTATCAAAATTAAAAAACCCTATATGTTTAGATCAATTAAGCAGACAATTCAACTTATCTTTATATTTGCATTAAAAAATAATAGTAAGAGAAGGGATCTATCTAAATCTCTAGTGAACCTTCATTCTAAAAAAAGGGGGGGGGGAGATAGTGGATTATGAGTGCTTCCTGTACTTATTTTCATAAAATAAAAGTGATGCCTGAAATTCAGTTTCAAGGGAAGTAACTTCATCTTCCCTACTGCCTTAAGTTAAAAAAAAAAAAACAAACTTCCTTCTGGATTTACTTTCATGAACGACTGATCGAAACTGCATCCCGAGGGAGAAAACAGAACTGTGACTCCCACTTTGATCTCTTCCCCATGGAGAAATTCACTCCCTTCCCGGCTTGCAAGATGTTCATTTGATTGACGTCTGCTCTGATGTGCAAACTGCTTTGAACTTCAGACATTTAATTCCCATCAGGCTGCAGTCATTTTTATTCTCCTTCAACAGGATTTACAAGCAAGAGATCAGCAAATGTGGAAGATAAAATAAATCTGCAGACGCTTTGAATCTTACATCAAAACCATGTTCAAGTGAGTTCCAATTGGGTTTCCTTCAGCCTTAATTCACAGCGTAAATCAACTTTTCGGTGGAGTCCCAGTTTAGAAAGAAAAGAGACAGGAAGGTGAGAGACACATATACCAGTTGGGGTTTTACTTCCTGGAATCTCTTTCTTGGTCTTTGTTTAAAATTTCCTATGGAAGGTGACTTGCCAGGCAAATCTTTCCAAACCCTGGGCTTTTCACAGGAAAAAGCTGCCCAATTTATCACACAGTGCATGAAACCACACCCACTGTGTGGGTTCCAAGAGCAGTGGTGAAATGTGGTATTGTTCATGGAGGCATTTTTTAAGGTAATAATCTAAAAAGCAAATCCCTGTGGATTTCTCAGAAGAACAAGGCTTACAGTGAGAGGCTGAGTTCATAGACAAAGCTAATATGATGACAGCTAATGGGGCAGGGGATTTTTTTTTTCTTCACTTGTTGGCTTGTTTTGAATCATTGGTAAAATGCCAAGGCAGGTGCAAAAGGTTAAAGAAGAAATACTGGAAGCCAGGCGGTGGCGCACCTGGTTCAGCACACATAGTACAAAGTGCAAGGGCCCTCTTAAGGATCCCAGTTCAAGTCCACAGCTCCCCACCTGCAGGGGGGCTGCTTCACAAATGGTGAAGCAGGTCTGCAGGTGTTTCTCTCACTCTCTATCTCCCCCACCCCTCTCAATTTTTCTCTGTCCTATTCAATGAAATTGAAAACCAAAAATGGCCTCTAGGAGCAGTGAATTTGTAGTGCAGGCACCAAGTCCCAGCAATAACCCTGGAGGCAATAGAAGAAAAAGGAGGAGGAGGAGGTGGAGGAGGAGGAGTAGAAATACCATTTCTTCTGGAAGCAAAACCTGCTATCAGATAAGAGGTGACTGAGGAACAGACTGTATAAAGTTTCTGATGACATTCACAACACAAAGCAGGTCCTTGCTGCTTGAGCTGCCAGAAGTCCATTTTAAGAACACACACAGTTTTCTCCAAGAAGTCAAGGGAGCAAAACTTCTTGACCAGTAATGTGGAATCAAGAGAAGCACCATGTCTTCCAGACAGACATTCTGGTCCTAGTAACAGCCTAACATTGTCTGGTTTACTATGATAAGGCACTTCACCTCCATTCAACCAGGTCCCTGCTCATTCTGAGAAGTGTCTGCTCTCCAAATATTTGAGCAACACCAGTTGAAAAGAGTTAAATAAGAATCCCCTTATCTTCCACTTAACCACCCATGAGAACAAAGTTAAACAAAAGAGAGAGCTAAGATAAAAATCAAACATCTGCACTGGCAAATATTTAAACTCTGAATGGAGGAGGAAAGGGGTAGGAGTGGGATCACTTCAAAAAGAGACCATCACTTTTATAAAGTAAAGGCTACTCAAGCCCCCTCCACCACCTGAGTTGACTTATTCAAACACCTCGATTAACGGGCAAACTGAAAAGCTGTCAAATAATGTGTAATCATGTTCCGAGAAATGGTTTTTTCCTCCCATCTTTGCAGAGGTTGGAATGATAAGTTCTTTTTCTTTTTTTCCCTTTTTTTCTTTCTGTTCTTATCAGTAATAAGCATTAAACCTTTAGGTTTTAGCAGCTCAGCCAGATTGGAAACAAGGGTTGATGTCAAATACCCTTGGTAGGCAACTTTCACAGCAAGAAGTCCTCTCTCTCTCTCTCTCTCTCTCTCCCCGAACCCCCTATCTCTTGTTTCTAAGTAGCTAAGATCTAAGTATCATCCAAGACATCAATTTCTTTTTCACCATTTCCCACCATGATGGATCACTAAGACATCTTCCTCTGATCTTATGTCTCATTTTTAGATTCTAAGTCATAGTGTTGTCCATTTGATTCATTCAACTTCACACCAACTTGAAAAATTGCACAGGTGATCTCTAGTGGGATTTGGAAGAGTATCCACAACCTCATTACACAACCTCACCTCATTCTCTTCCATCACTGTCTGGAGATAAGGGGTGCATGAATAGCAGAAAGAAAAGTATCTGGAAAACAAAACAGAACGTCAGCACGGGAAGCCTGGCCTTGAGGGATCCACAGGCCCCTTTGTCCATGCCACCACTGAATCACTCTCAGGGGCTTAATGAACACTTTACACTTATGTACTTATATACCTTTCTCCCTTGCTGGGGAGATACAAAGAGAGAGAGTTAGATTCTTCCGTGCTTTATTCACAAAGTCTCACCAAGAATCTTCACAAAGAGTGAAGTGGTAGTAAATGTGTACTCAAGGCACAAATACAGAAAACTTATAAGGCTATGATTCCCAAAGACTAGAGACCATTATATTATACAAACACAGTCATAAATAGCAGACAAGTGTGAATACTATGACACAAGCATAAAGAGGACCTCAGTGAGCAAATGACCTTGCAGATGGACATAGTTCCATCTCTTGGACACACACACACACACACACACACACTTGTGAAAGAGAAAAGTCTAGCCAAATTTCCCTGTTTTGTAAAGAAAATGTGGAAAGGTAGATAGGAAATAGGCACAGCTAATCCCTTCGAAAAATTACTGAGCCAGTATCACACAGTTAACAAAGTCCCTAGTGTGAAATACATACATCATTGTATCAAGTCCTGAGAAAGACATTATGGAAAGGTTCCTTAATCTTTTTTAAAAAATATTTTATTTATTTATTAATGAGAAACATAGGAGGAGAAAGAGCCAGACATCACTCTGGTACATGTGCTGCCGGGGATTGAACTCAGGATCTCATGCTTGAGTGTCTGATGCTGGGACCATGGTTTCTTAATCTTAACACTGCTATTTTGCACAATAAAATACAGAAAAAGCTCAAGGGAAGTTTCCAGTGCTCTGCTCTGGCTAAGGGCCTGTTCCTTCACTCTGGCCTAGTCCACTAGGTAGTTTCCTCCGCTCTCTCCTTAACTGCCATATATGTAACACAGTTATGGTGTTAACAATATTCCTGGGGGAAAAGACATTCTAAGTTAATTTCAACTGCTTGCCCAACACCTTCTGAAAGTGCTCCACGTACAACTGAAAATCAGCATGTTCATGCTGAATTATCTTTCCTTAAAAGTCTTCTAGTCTTATTTTCATCCTTTAGTGAATACATGCCCTTCCTCCAAGATGCTTGATTTAAAAAAAATTATTTATTTATTATTGGAGAGAGTCAGAGAGAAATTGAGAGTGGAGGGAAAGAGGGAGACTGAGAGACACCTGCAGCTCTACTTAACTACTCGTAAAGCTTTCCCCCTGCAGGTAGGGACCAGGGACTTGAACGGGGGTCCTTGTGTACTGTAGTGTGCGCTTAACCAGGTGCGCCAAAGCCCTGGACCCAAAGATGCTTAATTTAACATAAGAGTTGCTTCTTAAAATCTACATCCTGGAGGCGGGGCAGCAGCGCAGTAGGTTAAGCACACAAGGTGCCAAGTGCAAGGACCATAAAGATCTGAGTTTGAGCCCGCTAAGCACCTGCGGTGCGGTGCGGTGCGGTGCGGGGGGGGGGGGGGGGGGGGGGGGGCGGATCCTGCTTAACAAGCGGTGAAGCAGGTCTGCAGATGTCTTATCTTTCTCTCCCTTTCTGTCTTTCCCTCCTCCCTCAAATTCTCTCTAGACCTATCAGTCAACAACAACAGCAATAACAACAATAAAAATAGCAACAACAGGGAGTCGGGCAGCAGCTCAGAGGGTTAAGAGCACGTGGCGCAAAGCGCAAGGGCCCTAGCTTAAGGATCCCTGTTCCAGCCACCGGCTCCCCACCTGCAGGGGAGTCGCTTCACAGGCAGTGAAGCAGGTCTGCAGGTGTCTGTCTTTCTCTCCCCTCTCTGTCTTCTCCTCCTCTCTAAATTTCTCTCTGTCCTATCCAACAATGACAACATCAACTACAACAATAAAACAAGGGCAATAAAAGGGAATAAATATTTTTTAAAAGAAAAAAGCATTATTAAAAAAAAAGAAGCAACAACAACATGACAACAAAGGTTAACAGAAAATGTGAAAAAATATCCATCAGGAGCAGTGGAGTCCCAGCGATAACCCAGGAGGCAATAATAACAATAATAATGATAATAATTATTATTATTATCACCTCCCCAGCCAGTCTCTCCAATACAATCAAATTGTTGGATTCTATGTATTCTGTCCACTGTCTATAGGGCACATTTATGTACACTACTACCATCCACATGTCCTCTGGTCTCCTGAGCGCCTCCCTCAAGATCTGATGACTTCTGGATTATTAGGATGGCTCAATGTGGATACAGCCGTCTCTCCACTACAGTTCAGCTTTCATTTGCCAGTTCATTCATTGACCCAAATCATAAACCTGATGACTGTCTTCTCTTCTGCGATAACGCACTGCCTGTGGAGAGAGCGAGAGAGAGCGAGGGAGAGGGAGAGGGATGCTGTTTTCATGACCTCCGACTCTTCATTCTAGCACGTCTCTGACCTAATTAGTAAGCTCATTTCTCAGCTGCCTCATCTGTCCCTTCCTCCAGATTCCCAATGTCCTTTTTTTTTAACTAAGGCACTGCTCAGCTTTGGCTTATGCTGGTGCAGGGGATTGAACCTGGGACTTTGGAGCCTCATGCATGAGAGTCGGCAAAACCATTATGCTATCTATCCCTGCCCCCGCCCCCAGTGTACTTTTCAGTGCTCCAAACCATTCTGTATCACTCCCAGGCACATTTTTCTTGATACTGACATTTCTTTGCTGAAAAGTTCTGCCTCCAGATTTCTCTATGTTCAGAGCCTTTTCCAACTTAAATACCAGATGGAATGCTTCTTATATTAATGGATCTACAAGTGCTTATTTTCCTTCGTTCTTTATTTTATTTATTTTCCCTTTTGCTGCCCTTTTTTTTTTTTACATTGTTATAGTTATTATTGAAGTCATTGTCGTTAGATAGGACAGAGAAAAATGGAGAGAGGAAGGGAAGACAGAGAGGGGGAGAGAAAGACAGACACCTGCAGACCTGCTTCACTGCCTGTGAAGCGACTCCCCTGTAGGTGGGGTGCCAGAGGCTTGAACCGGGATCCTTACGCTGGTCCTTGAGCTTAGCACCACCTGCACTTAACCCGCTGCACTACTGCCCAACCCCTAAAGTGAACTTTCTACAATCACACAGCAAAGTGGCAAGGTGGTAGCCCATGCTGTTTTAGAATAACAGTACCACGAAATAACTTGCATCTCAACTGAACTTAAACAGAAAGGAAAACTATCTTTAGCTATCTTTATCACTTAAAGTATTTCTTTTCTACAATGGTAGAATGCAAATACGGTAATTTTTAAATGGAATTTTATTAAAAGATTGCTTCTTTTTCAGTTTTCTATCATCTTTATTTATTTATTGGATACAAGGAGCCAGAAATTGAGAAGAACAGGGGTAATAGGGAGAGAGACACCCGCAGCCCTGATTCACTACTCGCAAAGCTTTCCTCCTGCAGGTGGGGAATGGGGACTCGAACCCAGGTCTTTGCACACAGGAACATGCGTGCTCAACCAGGTGCGTTACCACCTGGCCACCTAAAAGATTTTTTTTTTTTAATGGAAAAGAAAGGGAGTCAGGTGATAGCGCAGAGAGTTAAGCGCAGGTGGCGCAAAGTGAGACCCAGGCTCCCCACCTGCAGGGGAGTCGCTTCTCAAGTGGTGAAGCAGGTCTGCAGGTGTCTTTCTTTCTCTCCCCTTGACTGTCTTCACCATCTCTCTCCATTTCTCTGTCCTATCCAACAATGAAAACATCAATAACAATAATAAAAACAAGGGAAAATAAAAGGGAATAAATAAAAATTAAAAAAATGGAAAAGAAAGATCATGTTTGCATTCAGTTAAAAATAAAGAGGGGATTACCTAGGAGGTAGTTAAATCACAGAATTTCTGCTATACATGTAGGGACCACATGAAAGCAACAAAGAAAAAGTGAGTAGAATTCAGTGGATTATGCTGGAAATGCATATATACATATACATATCTATATAAAGTATTAGTGACTTAATAGCAATTTACGTTCTAAGATAATATAGGTGTAATTCTACACTACTCACACCACCAAATTTCTATGCCCTCCCCTCACCCAATGCTCCAATGATTAACTACCATACTTCTCCCAAGGTCACATATTTTTTTCAAGTTCATATACTTCAATTCTCTCTATTTCACTTATGAGTGAAATCATTCTCTTCCTTCCTTACTTCACTAAGCGTAATCACTGCCAGTCCCATCCACTTAGTCCCAAGGCCCACATTATAATATTTTTTAACTGCTGAGTAGAACTCATTGAGTATCTGTCTAATGACTTGTTTTATATTTATAAAACTTAAATTTGTGATTTTTATTCCAATGTTAAAGGGTTTTCTTCCCCATACCCTACTCTATCTAATAGCCTTCCCCCCACCCGGATATTTTAAAGTTTTAATTAGGAAAATGAAAAAAATATCTACCAGAGAAGCCCATGGGCCATTTGGGCAAAGATCGATCCCATGTGAAAGTTCAACGTGTAATTATATTCAATTCTAAGGCGCCAACTTCACTGCCTTTCTAAGTTATACATATTACAACTTTTGTGTGTCCTTCCTTTTCCCTGTGTCCTCTCAGATATGGGAAACAGCCAGGCATGATTTGTCCATATGCCCTTTTATTAACAATAAAAATAAAGGCCCCTTCAGGCAAAGAAGAAGCTCAGTAGTCAAAAGCATGTGTGCGACCCTGCATTTGATCTGTCACAAGAAAGCGACAACAAAAGCCCGTTACACTAAATAGACAAATATTTGTTCCTCATGGGTCAGCATGCTAATCAACAAATTTAAGGGGAAATAGCAAAATGGTTATGCAGAAAGACTTTCATGCCCTAGACTCTGAAGTCATAGGTTCAGCACTCTATACCACCATAGCTACATGTGCATTGTTTGGGACCAGAACAAACCCCAATTCTCCAAGGCCTCTGTTATTTGTTATTATTGTTGTTGTTTCCGGTATCAATAGCTGTCAATGATATTTAAGGGGGTCCGGGCGGTAGTACAGTGGTTTAAGTTGCACATGGCCCGAAGTGCAAGGACTGGCATAAGGATCCCAGTTTGAGCCCCCTTCCCCCTCTCCCTACCTGCAGGGGGGGGGGGGGGGTCGCTTCATGAGCAGTGAAGCAGGTTTGCAGGTGTCTTTCTTTCCCCCTTCTGTCTTCTCCATCTCTCTTGATTTCTCTCTGTCCTACCCAACAACAACAACATCAATGATGACAATAATAACCACAGCAACAATAAAAAAACAAGGACAACAAAAGCTAGGAAGTCTCCAGGAGCAGTGGATTTGTAATGCAGGCACCAGGCACCAAGCCCCAGCAATAACCCTGGAGGCAAAAAAAAATAATAATATTTAAAGAACTAGGGCACTGGGTGGTGTTGCACCTCGCTGAGCATATATTACAGTGTGCAAGGACCCCGGTTTGAGACCCCAGTGCTCCTCCTGCAAGAGGAAGGCTTTGTGAGTGGTGAAGCAGGGCTGCAGGTGTCTATCTTACTCTCTATTTTTGGCTGTCTGCATCCAATAAATAAAGATTTAAAGGAAGTCGGGCGGTAGCGCAGTGGATTAAACGCAGGTGGCGCAAAGCGCAAGGACCGGCGTAAGGATCCGGGTTCCAGCCCCCGGCTCCCCACCTGCAGGTGAAGCAGGTCTGCAGGTGTCTATCTTTCTCTCCCCCCTCTGTCTTCCCCTCCTCTCTCCATTTCTCTCTGTCCTATCCAATAACAACCACATCAATAACAACAACAATAATAACTACAACAACAACAATAAAAAAAAGACAACAAGGGCAACAAAAGGGAAAATAAATAAATAAAATTTAAAAAATATTTCTAAAAAAAAAAAAGATTTAAAAAATTAGAGAAAAAAAGAACCTGAAGTATGACTATAAAAATTAGTTCACCCCTGGCTCCCCACCTGCAGGGGAGTCGCTTCACAAGCGGTGAAGCATCTGCAGGTGTCTATCTTTCTCTCTCCATCTCTTCCCCTCCTCTCTCAATTTCTCTCTGTCCTATCCAACCAGGACGACATCAAGAACAATAATAATGACAACAATAAAAAAGGGTAGCAAAGGGGAATAAATATTTTTTAAAAATTAGTTAAACAGCTTAATCACATCACAAAATCCATCACCAACTTACATGAGGAAAAAAAAAAAAACTACTGGAGTTTTTATATTCCTTCCTTAGCTCATTAAAATAATGATTAACCTTCTTAAGAGACTCAGTCAAGCAGAACATATGAGAAAGTTCATGGAGTACAATATCCTCCAATCTAAATCTGAGGGTTAATAAAAATTTAACTTGAGTGGTAGGTTTTGCAGTTAAATTATCTACGTTTTCTTTGAGAGGTCATGATGGCTAATTTTGTGCCAAATTGGCGAGGTGACTGTACCCAGACATTTGATTAAATACTACTGTGGGTGTTTTTGTGAAGATATTTTTTGGGGGGGAGTTAATATTTAATTAGTAGACTTGTGGGTAGACTTCACCAACTTGAGAGCAATGTCCTCATAGGATGAAAGAATCCTGAGAGCAGACTGGAATTCTATAAAGCTCTTCCCTGGGTCTATACTGCCCTGTGGAGTCTGGACTCTCATTCCTCAATCACTTGAATTAGTTCCTTTAAACGTCTCTCTCTCTCTCTCTCTCTCTCCCCCCCCCCTCTGTAGAATACTAACACAGAGGGTTATAACAGTGACTATAAGAATTGTAATTAAGTTTTACAAACACAAGTCTGTGTTCCTACACTGACAGAAGCTGTCATTTTTGGTTGCCTTGTCTGCAGTACAATGCCCATAAGAGGTTGAGTGGTTAAGACCTTACTCTTGACATCATGGAGATTGAACAGATGCCAGCAAGGATGTGTTCAATGTGGTTGTCAGAGGAGGAGATGAGTCCTATTACCTTCTCCAGTGACTACATCAATCCCAGGATGCCCCAGCTCAAAGGGCAGCTTATAAAACAGGAATCCAATTTGATGTGAATTGCAAAAATGTCTTTTGGGAGAGGGTAGATCTCTGATGGTTTTAATATCTTCTCTGATTAGCTACAGAGTTAGTCTTCTGTAATCCAGGTGGTTAACATCAGAGAGCTTGGGAAAAAGTCATTTACTTACTCTACCTCCATCTCCATCCTCACTAACTCAGATCTAGTTGGACCCCTTCATGCTAATTACTACCAAGAAAGGCAATTAAATAAACTTAGAATGAGAGGGGCTTGATGGTGGCACACCTGACTGAGCACACATGTTACAATGCTCAAGGACCTGGGTTCAAGCTCCAGACCTCCAGGTGTCTCTCTGCCTGTCTATCTCCCCATCCCACTCAACTTCTAACCATCCCGCTCAATTTCTAGCTGTCTCTATCCAATAAATAAATAAAGATGATAAAAAAAAGATCTTTGAATGAGCTAAGAGAACAAGAATAAACCCCTTTGGAGAGAGACCCACAACAAAATCTTAAAGAGGACATCCTAATAGTCACTCCCGAACTTACCTTCTCCACTGCTCCCTTACTTTTAGTCACCAAAATTAAAACCAAACAAACAAACATACCATCAGGCAGAAACATTTACAGAAGAAATTGGAGAGTGTAGAAGACAGTTGTGGGAAATAAAATCACTGACTGGTTTAGGTTAAAACAAAACAAAACAAAACAACAACAACAACAAAAAAAAAACCAAAGGTTTCCAAGTCTGACTGGTTTGTAAACAATAGCTTCAGATACACACAGCCAGGCCAGTGACAGATATTCTTAGTGATGTTCACAAAGAGGCCATTGTCTTTAAACTCAAGAGAGTGAGAATGGATATTTGAGTTGGCAGAGCAGGGAATGCACACATACAAGGTATTTCCCTTCCCCTCTTCCTCCTTCTCCCTCTTCCTTTTTCACAAACACCATTTTATTTATTTACTTACTGACTCAATTATTTTATTTATTTATTTTTGCCTCCAGGGTGATAGCTGTGGCTGGGTGCTAGCACTCTGAACCTATGGTTCCTGGTGGACATTTTTTTCCCCATTTATTTGACAGGGTAGGGAGAAACTAAGAGGGGAGGGAGAGAAGCATCTCTGCTGCAGGTGGGGAGTGGGTGGCTTGAACCTGCATCCCTGTATGGGTCCTTGCGCTTAGTACTGCGTGTGCTTAACTTAGTACTATGTGCACCTGGCCTCCACAAACATCATTTTATAAGACATTTTCTTCAGTCACATTTATAAACATCATCTCTTTTTACAACAGAAGCTTCAATTCATATGGGTGAAGCAGGGGACAGGAGTCAGGAGTCAGGAAGGTGGGGTAAGAGTAATGTGCAATGGGTTAAGTACAGGTGGTACAAAGTGCAAGGACCAGCGTAAGGATCCCAGTTCGAGCCCCAGCTCCCCACCTGCAGGGGAGTCGCTTCACAGGTGGTGAAGCAGGTCTGCAGGTATCTGTCTTTCTCTCCCCTTCTCTGTCTTCACCTCCACTTTTCATTTGTCCTATCTAACATTGGCGATATCCATAACAACAATAACAACAATAAAAAACAAGGGCAACAAAAGGAAAAAAAAATCAATAAATATATATGTATATATATAAAAAAAGAGGAATACAGTAGTAGCCAGCAGGCAGTGCAGGCTGGTATTTGAAAGGGACCTGCTCTTCACCCAAAGCTGACTCTGCCCAGTGGGAATATGGACCCATCATTGTTGTGTCCTCCGGTTTATAAGACGGTAACAGAGTTTTTGCAAAGCTGCAATCTCCCAAAGCTCAAATGCTGGAAAATGGCTTAAAAACTCATAAATGTAAAAAGCTTTAAAACATCTCTGCGGCCAAGATAAACACACGTATCAGGCAGCTATAGCCCATGGGCGTAATAATGTGTTTGTATATCTGTGCTGTCCTTGTGGGAGAAGCTAAGACCGTGTATAGACTCATTACTAGCTCGCGAGTTAAACTACAAGAAAGAACTCATTCTCATACTGACGTTAGTTAAGAGACACTTTTGGAAAAGAGTTAATTATTTTTATTATTAATTATTTTACCTCCAGGGTTATTTCTGGAGCTCAATGCCAGCACTATGAATCCACTGTGCCTGGTGGCCACTCCCCCCACCGCCCATTTTATTGGTTAGGACAGAGAGAAATTGAGAGGGGAGGGGAAGATGGGAGGGAGAGAGAGCTGCAGACCTGCTTCACCACTTGTGAAGCATCTCGGCTGTAGGTGTGGAGTGGAGGCTCAAGCCCAGGTCCTTGTGCTTTGTACTATGTGTGTTGTGCTTAACTGAGTGATCCACCCCCACCCCAAAATGCGCTAATTTTAGATTAAGTCTAAACCTATATATATATATATTTTTCTTTCCATAATAAGCAATATGATTTCTTCAGATCACTACTTTACTAAACGTAGCTGGAGGGCTGGCAATAGATAACATAATGGTTATGCAAAGAGACTCTCACGCCTGAGGCTCCCAAGTCCCAGGTTCAATCCCCATGCACCACCATAAGCCAGAACTAAGTAGTGCCCTGGGGGCACTATGTAAGTTCTGGCTTATGTAAGGATAACTAAATACAAATGGATTGCATGATCACTGTACAGGGCCCAAGGAAGTGGTTTTTTTAAAGAGTTGACTGGTCTGAGAAGGTGAGTATCAAAGTCACCTGAAAAATCAGTTTTCTGTTTGCTGTGTAGATTCTCTCTGTTGTTACCATACTATCTTTGGGGTTTATTCTGGAGAATGCTCCACAGGAGAACACTTTCAAGCCATCTCCAGCTGGGTATTTTATTTTAGGAAGTAAACACTATCAGACCTTAAGTGAGAAAAATCAAATACAGATTGTTAATCAACACAGATGAAATTCTAGGTCTAAAAACAGCAAGTTGTTGGCAAAATTATTTATTTAAAAATAATTTCCTGGGGAGTCGGGTGGTAGCGCAGTGGGTTAAGCACACGTGGCATAAAGCACAAGAACCAATGTAAGGATCCTGGTTCGAGCCCCCGGCTCCCCACCTGCAGGGGAGTTGCTTCACAGGCAACTTTCTCTCCTGCTCTCTGTCTTCCCTTCCTCTCCCCATTTCTCTCTGTCCTATCCAGCAACAACGACATCAATAATAACTCCAACAATAAAACCACAAGGGCAACAAAAGTGAATAAAATAAATATTTTAAAAAATTTCCTGGTAAAAATCTTATTTTTCATATATTTGGAAAAGAAACCATATCAACAGGTCTTAGACAACTAAAATGTTAATAAGGGGCTGGGCGGTAGTGCAGCTGGTTAAGTGCATGCCACCTTGCACAAGGTAAAGAGAGAAAGGCACTTGTAAAGCAACCCCCTCGCAAGGGGAGCCAGGGGCTCAAACAGGGATCCTTGAGCTGGTCCTTGCACTTAGTACTATGTGCACTTAACCCAGTGCACTACGGCCTGGCTCCCTAGTGCTAGCTTTTTAAAAATATTTATAGGACCCAGCTATTTAAGGATGGACAAGACCTCCATAAAGCCTCTTATCTCAAGTCCACTTGCTTATATTTTTTATTAACAGAGTACTGCTACCATGTCCATCAGATACTGTGTCCAGATAGTTTCCATCAGTATCAAATGTTTGCTTAGTGAACAGTAATAGCTTACAGCTTGGGAAGCCATTGGCTACAACTTTGAGTCAATTTTCATCCACCTCAGATTATTACCATGACTTTTACCCTTCAACATTTTTGGTCACATTCATTTGATATTTTCATCTTAATGAATTAACTTTTTCCTTTTTTATTATCTTTATTGCAGCACTGCTTCACCACTTGCAAAGCTTTCCCCCTGCAGGTGGGGGGAGGGGTTTGAACCCAAGTCCTTGTGCATTGTAAGATATGTGCTCAACCACCACCTGGCCCCCCATGAAATAAACTTTTTCAATTTAGGTGCATTTAGTTTAGTTAAGATTTTATTCTATTGCCATAACAGAAGGGGGAAAAAATTGTCTTTCGACATAGAGGATGATATTTGGGCTGGAACAAAAACAGGACCCTTAACCTGCTTCACCCTGATAAGTTACTATTGACTCTTTCCATTTAAAAAAAAAATCTTTATTAAGAAAATGAGAATCGGGGCAGGGGTAGATAGCATAATGGTATGCAAACATACTTTCATACCTGAGGCTCCATCAAGTCCCAGGTTCAATCCCCTGTACCACCAGAAACCAGAGCCGAGCAGTGCTCTGGTAAAAAAAAAAAAAAGAGAGAGAGAGAGAGAGAGAGAATCATATTATTTTAGAGAGTGCCTGTGCTTAGCCAATGGCTAGAAAACCATCAGTCCAGACTTCACTTAGGGAATGGTGTCACAGAACTCTGGTGGTGTGAATGGTATGGAATTTTACCCTTGTTATTTTGTAATTTTGTAACTCACTATTAAAAATAAAAAAGAGTTGGAACAATGAGAAAAACATACAGGCAAAAAAAAAAAAAAAGTACACTACATACGGATAAGAGAGCACCATTGGTAACACAATACACAATACACTTTTTATGCCTCAGGTATCAAAGGTTCCAAGCTCAATCCCCATAAGTCAAAACTGAACAGTCCTGCGGCTTAAAAACAACAAAAATTCCTACATATATTTTCCTAAAAACTGAAGTCAATTCAAAGTCAAGAAAACTCAAGTTCAAAGTCAAGAGCATGGCTGCTGTCTCTTGTCATTTCCCGCTCCTAACGGTTCAATCAGATCTACCTCTAAGATACCTGAGGAGTCCGTACATCTATCTGCCCACTCAGCTTTCTAGGCAGAACTGCTTGATTTGACAGATCCTGAGACTAGACATCCATATGTTGGTCCCCACAGTCAAACCAAGTCAGATTCCAACAAAAGGAAATTACACACAAGTTCTGGGTGGTAAGGCAAGAATGGACGGGGTTTAGGACAGCAGACTCTAGAAGTACAATGTGTGATGCTTCAGGCCCCACACAGTGATGGAAGTCTGTGAACCTTATTATAGGAACATCAGGGAACAGTGGGTTTTTTCCAGAGGCAAAGGGAAATAAGGAGGAGACAGAGACAGAGAGACTAGAAAGGGATGGATTTAAAAAAAAAAAAAAAAAAAAAGGAATGGAACAGCAAATTGTTGAGTTCCTTCCAGAACTGTTAAGAGAAATTTAACAATAACAATGGGGTGAGGAATGGAAAGATAATGGAATAGACTTCCTAATAGTCACCAGTTAATTGAAGCTTTTTGTTTCATTTGAAGTAATTACCATCAACAATGATCAGAGCAATAAAAATCAAAACCACAAGGAGTTATTACCGCACAACTATTATACTAATGTGTTTAAGAAACTATAGTAAGTAGAAATCTGCTTGTGGAAGTAAAGCATCAGATAAGCAGCAAAACAAAAAAGAACAAAACAAACAAACAAAAACCAAGACTAGGTTTTTTCTATTCCCTAGTGCAACAAGAGCATTTAAAAAGGAGTATAGTCATACTAATTATGGAACCATTTACACTCATATAATTTTCATGTAGGCATCTTTCACTCATTCTAAATAGCCTTAGAATTTTCAGTAACATAGATTAATGTTGACTGACAGAAGATTGCACATTAAAATAAACGTCAAGCAATTCAATCAGGGTACACAGCTAATTTGAGGCCACATTAAGCTTCACTGTTGTTTTTTTTTTCCTGCAGGGTTATCACTGGGGCTCAGTGACTGCACTGAATCCACTGCTCCTGGAGGCAATTTTTTCCCTTTTGTTGCCCTTGTTATTATTGTTGTTATTATTATTGTTGTCATTGCTGCTGGACAGAGAGAGAGAAATCGAGAGAGGAGGGGAAAGCAGAGGGGGGAGAGAAAGACAGACACCTGCAGACCTGCTTTACTGCTTGTGAAGTGACCCCCCTGAATGTGGGGAGCCGGGGCCTTGAACTGGGATCCTTACGCCAGTCCTTACACTTCATGCCATGTGTGCTTAGCCCGCTGCACTTCTCCCCCGGCCCCTTCTTCTTTTTCTAGCGTTTGCCCTTCTTCCGTAGCCAGTCAACAGCGTCAGGTTGCTGCTTGTTGCTGGCTTTGAAAGTGACTGGGATCCATGTGGATTCAGTCGGCTAGGAAGGATCGTCAGTTTCCCCAATGAATGGGGACTCACGGGATGCACCCCGGCCCCTAAACTTCACTTCTATACACCTCTAGCTAATTTTTTTTCTGCTATCATTTCCAGCACTACATGGCCTTATATCCCTCCTATAAAAGTATCAGTAGACCAATAAATTTTGAACAAAAAGAAGAAACACTGAATCACAGATACTTGTTGTGTTTCAAGATTACCTGAAACCGTCTTTCTTTTGGTAGGTATAAAGACAGTATTAGTATCTATACAACAGCAAGAAGTGGGAATTTTTGCTACTCTTATAAAAGGCAAAAGACAACCCTTTCCTTCAAATTAAACACATTACCACAAACATTAAAATGATCCTATTCACCACTTCTTCACGGGACATGACAAAATGACTTGCGATTTTCTAGAATAAGTCATCTCTGTCCTCAAATCAGATTTGATACTTCTCAATCTAAATTCCGGTATGACAAACAAGTGCTCAGGGCTATTTCAGAAACTCTTGGATAAGAAATAGTGAGTCATACTTTAAGAAATGTGATTAGTCTGTGTATGGATAAAAAGCTTAGTTCCAATAAGAAAAGTATACCTTTTACAGCCACAGAGGCAGCATGGTGGATAAAGAATTGTGTTCTCAAGCATGAGGTCTTGAGTTTGAATCCCAACATCATATGTGCCAGGGTGATGGTTTGGTTCTCTGTGCTCATGTTCATAAATAAACAACAACAACAAAATCTTTTTAAAAAGAATACTATTCTAATAACTATAAAATATAGAGTTCACCAAACTCAGTAACAAAGAAAACAAATGACCCCATCCAAAAATGGGGAGAGGGTATGAACAGAATATTCACCAAAGATACAAAAGGCCAACAAACATGAAAAAATGCTCCAAGTCTCTGATTGTCAGAGAAATGCAAATAAAGACAATAATGAGATACCACTTCACTCCTGTGAGAATGTCATACATCAGAAAAGGTAACAGCAGCAAATGCTGGAGAGGGTGTGGGGTCAAAGGAACCCTCCTGCACTGCTGGTAGGAATTGTCAATTGGTCCAACCTCTGTGGAGAACAGTCCGGAGAACTCTCAGAAGGCTAGAAGTGGACCTACCCTATGACTCTGCAATTCCTCTCCTGGGGATAGATCCTAAGGAACCCAACACACCCATCCAAAAAGATCTATATAGACCTATGTTCATAGCAGCACAATTTGTAATAGCCAAAACCTGGAAGCAACCCAGGTGTCCAACAACAGATGAGTGGCTGAGCAAGTTGTGGTCTATACACACAGTGGAATACTACTCAGTTATTAAAAGTGGTGAATTCACCATCTTCACCTCATCTTGGATGGAGCTTGAAGGAATCATGTTAAGTGAGATCAGCCAGAAAGAGAAGGAAGAATATGGGACAATTTCAACCATAAATAGAAGTTATGGGGGCCGGGTGGTGGTGCACCCAGTTAAATGCACATAGTACCAAGTGCAAGGATCCTGGTTCAAGCCCCCGGCTCCCCACCTGCAGGGAGGACACTTCACAAGTGGTGAATCAAGTAACAAGTGTCTTATCTTTTTCTCCCCCTCTCAATTTCTCTCTGTTCAAGCCAACAAAATGGAAAAAATGGCCACCAGGAGCAGCGGATTTGCAGTGCAGGCACCAAACCTCAGCGATAACCCTGAAGAAAAAAAAAAAAAACCCAGAAGTTGAAATGTAAGAACAGAAGGGAAAACACAAAGCAGAACTTGGACTGGATTTGATGTATTGCACCAAAGTAAAGGACTCTGGGGGTGGGGGGTGAGAGTGGGGCTGGCAGGTGGGGGTGGGGTAGTATTTGGGTCCTGGAACATGAAGGAAGATCTAGGTGAGTTGTTAGATTGTTATGTGGAAAACTGAGAAATGTTACGCATGTACCAACTACTGTCCACAGTGAACCATTAATCCCCCCAATAAAGGAAAAATAAATTCTTAAAAAAGAATATTACACATTTTGTAACCAACTTTGAATGCAAATAGGAAGCCATTCAATTTGCTGTTTTAAATATCAACAGAAAACTCAAGTCTTACTCCATCATAGACGGTGGGATAGTACAGCAGTCTTGAATTGCCGTGAGGGGAGAGGTCAGGTGTGCTGTATAGGAAGCTTCCACAACTTGCTTGTTCCGGTTGACCACATCCAAGTAACGGTTAAACTTCTCCCGGATCTTTTTGGCTAGCTGTGGAAAGACAGTGAGCACAATAAATCCAAAGCCCAAGATAACGACTCACTGCACTCACTAATACGTTAATTAGTTTCTATCACAAACCGTATACAAACTTCAGGTAAAAGAACACACACCCAAGTGTTACTCCACTCTATAAGTTGAGAATGAATGAATGAACAAATGTGAAATGCCCAGAGGTTACAGGTCACTCACAGATAGCTGTGCTATATGCACTTTTCATGTGTTCAAATCAGAGAGAATAATAACAATCAGTGAAAACCTTTCTTGGAAGAGAGAGAGAGAGTGAGAGAGAAAGGGAAAGAGAAGACACAAAGTCTTTTGAAATTATTGTCAGGTTGATAGTAGGCATTAAGAGTTGCGGAGAAGGGGCCTGGCGGCAGCGCCGCAAGCTAAGTGCAAGTGACACGAAGCGCAAGGACCGGTGAAAGGATCCCGGTTCCAGCCTCTGTCTCCAAGAAGCAGCTCTGCAGGTGTCTATCTTTCTCTTCGCCTCTCTGTCTTCTCTCAGTTTCTCTGTTCTATACAACAACAACAACAACAACAACAGCAACAACAACAGCAACAAAATGGGAAAAATGGCCTCCAGGAGAAGTGGATTCTTATTACAGGCACCAAGCCCTGGAGGCAAAAACAAAGAGTTGCAGAGAAATGGCTGAGATTTGAAAGGAAAACACCACAGCTCCTGACTTAGGATTGTCCGGGTTGGGGTGGGGCAGGGAAGGGCCAGTAATATTCAGTATCTTCAGCTCCACAACTCCAAGGAGCGCCACTCACGATCTTCAACGTGGATGGCAATTCCCTGGAGTTACATAAAACAAAACGCATGGTTGCAAATAGACTTGTGTTTGGTTGGCTACACCTTTAAGATGAACAGACGTCTTTTCTAACTGCTGTGAGCGGAGCACTTTATCATAATTTACTTTCATGTGGAACGACAAGAGCAAATTGATAAGCATACTGTTTTTTCCTGCATTGTTCCCTTCAAATATCACAGCTTAATTACACATCTCTGAGGAAAAGTGTTGCTTTCCTTCCCCTTAAACAAAACGTTATCCAAATGAAATGACTGATAGAATTATAGCTAATTGGCTTTGTAGCACTTTTCATTACTGACACAGTAGAGGAGAACTAATCATCTCCTTTGGGTCATACATCTCAGCACAGCCCAATAGCTTGCAGGCTGAGAACATGGAGCTCAGTCAGAATATCTTCATTTGTAACTTGCAAGAGAATTGCAAAACCTGACTTTGTCCCACTGAGATTCCAGAGTTTCAACTAAATAGCGAAGGCTCTCTCAGCCTTGTTACATATAGCACACATAAGCAAGTTTAGAATATTGGGGGGTGGGATGGGTATGAGAGTCTGGTTGTAATGTGTAATTGGAAAATGGATTGTCCAGATTCATTTGAGCACTTTCAGAGGAGGCCCTGATCTCTCAAAAAAATCTACAAATTTACTTACAAATCTACTTCCTGAGTTAGAGTTCTTACTATTAAAAGAGGAAAATAATAATAATAATAATAATAATAATAAGGTTTTTCATGAAGTTTTCTGTTTGCTGGTCCACATACATTTAAATTTAGACCAACGTGGTTTCATTCCCCAGAAGAAACTTGACAAAGTTTGGAGATAATTCAGGTCGTTACACTTGGGGTCTTTACTTGATGGAGAGGGCTAGTGGCTTCTAGTAAGGTAGAAGTCAAGATGCTTTCTCTTTAATTTTTGAAAATAGATTCATTTATTTATTTGTGAAAAGAGAGAGGAGGAGAGAGAGCCATATGCTACACCAGATGGAATGTCAATGATCAAATCTGGGACCTCATGCTTCAGACTCCAATACATTAGCCACTGAGCCACCTCTCAGGCCGGGAAACTGGAGTGGTTTAAAGCCTCTGCAATGCACAGATTGCACCCCATAACCAAGGATTATGGCATGTAACATAATATGAAAAATGTACCATATGTCAATAATTACGTTTTCCTAGCTTCTCATCTTCATGAGTAACTGGGGATGACAGAGTGATGGGTCTGCCTTAAAAATTCTAATGTATATGTGTTGTTTTCTTTTTACCAGAGCACTGCTTAGCTCCGGTGTATGGTGGTGTGGAGGATTGAACCTGGCACTTTGGAACCTCGGGCATGAGAGTCTCTTTGCATAACCATTATGCTATCTACCCCCTGCCCTAAAAAAAAAAATTCTACTGGGTATTCCATAGTTCCTTATAACTCCTTTTCCCATAACACTAGTAGCTGTTTAGTGGCCTTTATGCTCTAGACTGTATGCTCTGTAAAGGCAGATACTATTTATGTTTTTGTTTATCTCTGTAGCTTCAACACCTACCAAACTGTCTGGAGTCAAAGGCAGACAGACATATTTAATGACTTTCTCTGATACCAGGGCTATCACTGGGGTTACGTGCCTGCAGGAGTCCAGTGCTCCTGGAGCTCAGTTTTGGTTTGGTTTTTTTCCCCTTTTTGATAGAGAATGTGAGACAGAGATAGAAAGGCACTGCAGCGCTGTTCCACTGCTTGTGAAGCTTCCTCACTTTGGATGCTCTTGTGTGGTGGCCAGAGGCTCAAGTCCTTGTACACGGTATTGTGTCCGCTATGCACCCACTGAGTGAATTGATAAACATGAAGAAAAAAAAATCACCCCTGAGTCATTAATTATATCTTTGGATCTAAAAACATCAACAATTTAATTAAAAAACAAAATATTTATTTCAGAAATATGAAAAATATATTTATGATTAGAAACTTCATCAAGACCAAATATTGTCTTTTCTGCTTACATTCTGATGTAGCCCTTCACTGCCACCAAGAATAAATATTTTACAACAGAATAAAACATATTAGAAGGGCTAAGTTTCGAAATCCCATAGCTTGCTCACTCCTAAGTTGAATCGCAGCCATTTCTGTCTTTCACATACATAACATACACATACTTCTGGCGACCTGCAGTTGTTAAGTACAGCAGCGAGGATGCACCTTCCAAGGCTGGGTCATACAGCCTGGGTCATACAGCCTGTCTCTCTTGGAATACCCTAAGCCGCCAGACTATAAGAAGTCCAAGACACAACGGCTGGCCCCAGTTCACAGGCCCGGTTGGCAGCTCTAGCTGAGTCAAGTCATCCCAGCCCAGACTCTGAATGTAAGCTGAGCACTCGCCACTGTATTCCAGTCTCCAGTCTTCCCTGATGAAGCTGCAGACACCATGGAGGAAACATAAGTCATATTGGCAGTGCCTGGCCTGAACTGCTGACCCCATAAAGAAATCACTGTCCAGACTTACGGAGATAGTTCAGCTTATTAAGCAGAGAACTTGCATGGGTAAGGCTTGAGAGGTTGCAGGTTCAATTCTTGGATTGCTGTATGCCACAGATAAGCTGTGCTTTGTTTTTGCTCTCTCTCATAACTGATCCTTTTAAGAAACAGAGACTTAGGGGAGCCAGATGGTGGTGGAGCACCTGAAGCACACACATTACAGTGCTCAGGGACCTAGGTTCAAGCCCCTGGTCCCCACCTGTGGGGTAAAGCTTCACAAGTGGTGCAACAATGCTGTAAGTGTCTGTCTTTCTACCTCTCCCTTCCCTCTCAATTTATCTGTCTCCATAAATAAATAAATAAATAATATTTTAACCAGGCAGTACTTGGAATGGATTTGGTGTTCTGCACCAAAGTAAAAGACTCTGGGGTGGGTAGGTGGAGGTGTTCAGGTCCTGGAAGATGATAGTGAAGAAGTGGTTAGAGTGTCGTGTGGAAAACTGAGAAATGTACCAACTACTGTATTTTACTGTCAACTTCAAACCATTAATTCCCCCAATAAAGAAAGAAAAAGATATAGATGTCTATGTCACCAAGTTGGGAATTGTTTTTAACTACCAAGAGGTAACCAGAAGACCTAAGGCAGGTTAAATTTCTTTAATTTTTAACCTATCAGTGACTGAATAATGATTCACAAGATTGCAAGATAACAGGGGTACAATTCCATACAGTTCCCACTACTAGACTTTCACATCCCATCCCCACTGGAAGCTTCCTTATTCTTCATCCCTCTGAGAGTATGGACCAAAGATCTTTATGGGGAGCAGAAGGTGGGAGGTCTGGCTTCTGTAATTCCTTTTCCACTGGACATGGGCGTTGGCAGGTCGATCCATACTCCCTAGCCTGTTTCTGTCTTTCCCTAGTGGTGCAGGGCTCTGGAGAGGTGTGGATCAACAATGGTAGGGAATTCCTCATTCTCAGGAGGGAGATTGGGCCAAAATCCCCCACCACTGGAGTAAGATGGGTCTGGCAAAGGGTGCAGCCTAGAATGCTCCTAGCTGTGACCACAGAATACGAGCTCAGACCTACAGGGATCCAGAGGTTACACAGGCTCCTGCACTGAAAATAGGCCCCAGATCAGATTGAAGGGGTTTATAGTTAAACAGTTCATTCTGTTTTATATCTTAATGCTTTTTGAGACACCAAGTTGCAGATGCTACCATGATGCTAACCTGACTTCCCCGGGCAGATGACCTCACCAATATACCCTGGAACTCCATCTCTCCAGAGCCATGCCCCACTAGGGAAAGAGAGAAACAGGCTGAGAGTATGGACCAACCTACCAGCATGCATCCATGTCCAGCAGAAAAGTAATTACAGAAGCCAGACTTTCCACCTTCTGCACCCCATAAAGAATTTTGGTCCAGTGGTCTGAGAAATAGCACAGTGGATAAAACATTGGATTCTCAACCATGTGGTCCTGAGTTGAATCCCTGGCAGCACATGTGCCAGAGTGATGTCTGGATCTTTCTCTCCACCTGTCTTTCTTGTGAATAAATAAATAAATTCTTTTTTTAGAAAAAGAATTTTGATCCATACTCCCAGAGGGATAAAGAATAGCTTCCAATGGAGGGGATGGGACATGGAACTCTGCTGGTGGGAACTGTATGAAATTGTACCCTTGTTATCTTACAATCTTACTAATCATTATTAAATCACTAAAAAAATATTTTAAAATGAAATAAAAGAAAACAATGAAAGAACCTGGGTTGAGGAGACAGCAATGCTAGCATGGTGGTTATGCAAAAGACTTTCTTCCCTGAGGCTCTACAATCCCAGGTTCCATCTCCAACACCATCACAAACCACAGCTGAGCAGTGCTCTGGTTTCTCTCTATATATACACCTCTTGAATTCAAATAAAGAAATAAAATATTTTTTAACAAATCTTTCTTTAAAAAAAAAAAACCGACCTAATAATATATGCATTTGTTTGTGAGAAGCGGACCCAGAACCAACTTAATCAACTTTCTCAAAGTCACAAAGTTAGTTAAGTAATCATAGCTGAATCTGACCTGACTTTAGAGTCTAAACTTTCAATCTTTACACAAAGCTGTTTCTCTTTGTGATATACATAGCCCAGTAAAGTCACTTAAGCAAGTATTGTGAAATTCCTGGCAGAATCCCATAAGCCACACACAGTCTTATTACCTTATGAAAATTGAATGAATTATTCCATTTAGAAAGTCTTCTAGTTGCTATGAAAATCAAGCACATCAAGGAGGTTTGGAATGGCTGGATTCTACCATGAAATTAAAACAGAACAGAGCCAAATTTGAAAATAATGCATTCTCCAAAAACAAGGACTAACTATTACTACCTGCTTACCATGGCCTAAGTCACATTGAAGTAACTAAAACTGTTCTAATTACTCGCAAGCATTTGTCTGTCTGTCCATAATCTGGTAAGCAAATATACAGCACTTGAAATATTGTCCTTTTCCGTCAGGAAGTGAATTCTGAAAATCAATATTTTCCTTAGGGCTTTTATTTGAATTAATTGCCCTGTCATCATAGGATGGGAAGATGGAATTCTAATTCATATTTTACAGCTGAAAACACTGAGCCATATGGAATTGGGGGAAGGGGGAGATTTTAGACTCCTAAGGAGGTGCTGACTTCCCTTGACCCCACTGCCTGAGTGACCTCCCTGTGCCCTTCTGAGGTATGTGATAGGGACTTAATATGGGAACCTCCGGAATCTGGCTCCACTGCAGAGTTGTTTTTTAATTTTCTCTCTCTGAAAGCATTCTTTTTTTTTTCTTTTTCCCCAGCACGCCAGCCCAAACCAGTTTTGCTCCGCAAGCATAACAGAGTGGCTTAGAGAAAAGATAGCCTACAGAGAGATTAAATCCTGAATGTGTCTGTGACACATTAAAGAGGGCTGGCTACCAACAGCTACCAATGTGGAACCTTGCGAAAGGTCAGATGGTTCTGGGCCTGCAATCTGCCCTCATCCCTGCAGACAAAGGGACATTCTCATCAAAAAAGCTACAGGTGGATCTATACAAGTCTCCTCCAGGGTAATTAAAAAACATTTTTCTTTCCACACTCAGCTTTCATCTTTTATCCTGCTTTATCCTCTCCCCTTCATCCCCTACGGGGTTCCTGAATGCTGAGACAACGGGAATAAAACCATCTTGTCATCTTTTGGGTCAGTTCTGTAGCTAGCCAACATCCAGCCAGGGTCAAATGGCCAGTAGGTAGTGAGTGCACTGGTCCCCATGGGAAGGGATTCTAATTTGTCCTCATCTCCAGTGACAATGTTTCATCAAGGCATCAGTGAATTTCTTTCTTGCCAAAATTTCACTTCCCTTAATTTTCCCATATACTTTTCTCTCCTTTGCATGCTTCCCCCCTTCTTTTTCTTCCTTCCTTCCTTCCTTTCTTTCTTTCTTTCTTTCTTTCTTTCTTTCTTTCTTTCTCTCCTTTTTTAAAGCTCCTTTTAACCTTAGCTTTATACTTCTGAAGCCTGGAGGCTGTGCTGACCACATAGTTAGAAGGAGGAAAAAGAAAACACAAATGCAGGGGGACAGTACACTATTTATGTCTACTTCTTAAAAGGAAGGGCCAGCAGGAGTTTTGAATATTAAGGAAAGCTTAATTTAAAATACATAACAGTAAGGCTGACAGGCACAGGCAGGAAAGGTACCTCAGGGGTCTGCAAATTCTGAGCCAAATTCCAATTGAATGTAGAAGAGTTTAACATTTGCTGTTCAAAAACATCTGTGGTGTGATAAGAATTTAATAATAGCTGAGCCCTATCTCCTTCAATTCTCCCCCTTATTTATTACTCAAGGATAAAAGCCACAATCTGCAAGCATGTTTTAGGATTTGGTCATTTGACTCTATCAGATATATTCAAATGCATGCATCCTATGTCTCCGAACACCTTCACCTCAATGCATTCTTAAGCATTTTAGACAAAGTAGTTCCATCGCAAATTATTTAAGTCTCAACTGCCTCTAAACTGGGAATAATAATAGCTTCTTTATTGTATTTCTTTTTTTTTCTCTTTTGTAAAAATTATCTTTATTTTTTATTTACTGGATAGAGATAACCAGAAAATCTAGAGGGAAGGGG
Source organism: Erinaceus europaeus (assembly GCF_950295315.1). Lineage (NCBI taxonomy): Eukaryota > Metazoa > Chordata > Mammalia > Eulipotyphla > Erinaceidae > Erinaceus > Erinaceus europaeus. Next base: position 84,133,369 of record NC_080174.1, on the reverse strand, counting down.
AGACAGAGAGACATCTGCAATACTGCTTCACCTCTTGCAAAGCATTACCCCTGCAGGAGGGGACCGGGGGCTCGAACCTGGGTCCCTGTGCACTGTAACATGTGCGCTCAACCAGGTGCGCCACCACCCGGCCCCTTTATGGTGTTTCTTGAGAAAAAAAGAAAAGGAATAAGGTTTGTGAAGTATTGAGAAGTGTCTAACAAGTCAGAAGTACCAAATAACAGTTGTGAGTGCCGTGAGATAAGGTCTTATAATGGCTTTCAGCTGGCTGATGACCTGAGAATTAAACCAAAAAACAAACAACAAACAAACAACAAAATACCCCCTAGACCCTAACATAGTGAGGCCCACTTCCACCTGTGCAAATCCCAAAGCACAATCACAGACAGTGAAGGTGGGAGCTGTGAAGGCTTTAACTTCACCATGTAACATATTGCCTGTTGCTTTACTCTGGCTCCCTGTCATGGATTGTACCACCCTTCCCTCTCTTAGAAGGAAGTGGGGCAGGTTAAGATATTTTCTCCCCATCCCTTTAAAATCTTTCTGCTTACAACAAAGACCACATTGACAGTACATAAAGTATGAGCTTCTGCTTTACTTCTCTTGACTTCATAAATAATTTCCTAACCTGCTATCTGCCTCACTTGGCAAACTTTTTTTTTGCCTCCAGGGTTATCGCTGGGGCTTGGTGTCTGCACTACAAATCCACTGAACCTGGAGGCCCTTTTCCCCATTTCTGTTGCCCTTGTTGTTATTATTGTTGTTACTGCTGTTGGACAGGACAGAGAGAAATTGAGAGGAGGAGAAAGACAGAGAGAGGGAGGGAGAGACAGAGAGAGAAATACCGGCAGACCTGCTTCACCGCCTGTGAAGTGACTCCCCTGCAGGTGGGGAGCCAGGGGGCTCGAACTGATATCCTTGAGCCGGTCTGTTGCTACTGGCTGTCATTACAGGTGTTGGAAGCATTTGTGTATGGAAAGAGTCCCTGCAGATTCCAGGAATGTATTCTTGGTCACTTGAGGGAAGGAGTCGGGATAGAGGTGGCCTTTCTAGGGCTGTTGGCACCTCATCCATGAAACTCTTGTCATGTGGATTCCAGTGTAGGACATTATTAGCTTGAAATTCTGAGATCTCTTTCTAAAGATCTAGTAATGACTTGACCTGTGTGTCCCATTTTAACATTTTCAAAACATTTTCACATATTTCATGGGTTCTTTTCATCAAGCCTGGGAGCTGGACAGAGCAGGTGTTTCCTACTCTATTTTCACAATCAAGAAATCAAAGCTATGAGGTATGATCAAGATCACAATGAGGAAGTGTGGAAAACAGAACCAATTCTTCTCATCCTCAGCTCCAGTCTCTTCCTGTTTCAAATTCTCTGTCATAGTGACAGAGCAATGTGTACTCTCCAAGATCAAGTTATCTAAGTTCTCTCCTGCTAGGACCAGTCTTAAGTTTTTGTATCTGTGAAGTCTTTTCAGATCTTTTTTGTCCCCCAAATGTCTGGGAATTCACCATCTGTGCCACTCACATCCTGTTTCCTATTGTGGAATTTTCCTTAAGTAAGAATTTCATGTCCCCATCAAACTAATGAAAACAAATAGCATGTATTGATAATTTACATAGTGTTCAGCAGTTTTAAAGTATACATTTAGGGGCTATTTCTATATCCTGACAAGAACTCTAAGTAGGGGAAGCAATTACAGAAGCCAGACCTTCCACCTTCTGTAACCCACAATGACCCTGGGTCCATGCTCCCAGAGGGACAGAGAATGGGAAAGCTATCAGGGGAGGGGATGGGATATGGAGATCAGGTGGTGGGAATTGTGTGGAGTTGTACCCCTCCTACCCTATGGTTTTGTTAATTTATCCTTTCTTAAATAAATTAAAAAAAAACTCTAAGTAACTGGTGTGTTATATTTTTTAATATTTACTTATTCCCTTTTGTTGCCCTTGTTATTTTATTGTTGTAGTTATTGTTGTTGTTACTGATGTCATCGTTGTTGGATAGGACAGAGAGAAATGGAGAGGGGAGGGGAAGACAGAGAGGGGGAGAGAAAGATAAGACACCTGCAGACCTGCTTCACTGCCTGTGAAGCGACTCCCCTGCAGGTGGGGAGCCGGGGGCTCGTACTGGGATCGTTACGGGGCTGGTCTTTGTGCTTTGCGCGACCTGTGCTTAACCTGCTGCTCTACCGCCCAACTCCCCCGTGTGTTATTTTTATAGATGGTTCCACTGGGAACCCAAGGTCACCCAACTAATAAATGGAATGATTACATCAAATTCACCGTCTCTGAATTACTGTACTATGGATTTTTATTCAATATAGTATCCAGCATTTGGAAGAGACTTACATTTTCATCACTGTGCTTGTCTTCTTGCAATACAGTTATTCACCAAATTGGAAAAAACTGTTTCTGTCTAGAAAAAGGCTATGGCTACTGCTCAAAATAGCTGAGAGCAAGTAAGAAACGCAGAGTCTGCCTGGTTTACTATTTTGACCTGCCTCTTGGGTAATATCAACCGCTCTCAAGTAAGTCTTGCTGAAAAGAAGTGCACGCATCAGTTCAGGGAAGGTAGATTGCTGGTGGCGGCCAACGGTTGTGCAGGGGCTGCTCACCCCCTACTCTCTGGGCCTCCTGAAATCACACAGTGGAGACAAGACAGATGAAGACTCAGAGAGGGAAGCAGGCTAGTGTGAATTTCCAAGGGCACACAAAGACTCCAGGGTTGCCTGCAGGGTGTGTGGGAAGAGCATATCCGATGGAGAAGTGGGGCAGTCGCTGACAGACGAACTGCAGGTGGACCGGGAAGATTGATGAGCCAGGCTGTCTGGGCTTCAGGGTCACATACCCGGATTCCCTGAGAGGTGGGGCCCCCTGTGGCTGAGCTGGGGAGGAGTGTAATGGGAAAAACAGAAAGCAAGTCATGACATGCCAGAACCAGGAGGCTGAGCTTTGGAAAACGGGGTGGTGTGGGGAATAATAATGCAGCTTTGCTTTAAAGGTTACAATGGGGTTTGCTCTGGGAAGCATTTGCATAGGTGTTCCTAAAAGAAAGAGGTAAGGAAACACACACACATCCAAACCTCCTAAAAGCTAGGGTTTATCAACTCAAGGGCTCAACAGGCTCTTGCCCTGTTTTTCACCCCACTCTATCCTTAACAACCAGACTCTACCAAAAGAAACAACAGTAAGGGAAAGTTCAACCCACTTCTCACTACACTAGGTAATAGGAGCCCGAGCTGAGATACCTTTAAACTGAAATAAGCCAAGTGCAATAGGCCTTCAAAGTTCAGAGCTTGGGAGTCTGAACTTGGGGCGGTAGTGCAGCGGGTTAAGCGCATGTGGTGTAAAGCACAAGAATCCCAGTTTGAGCCCCTGGCTCCCCACCTGCAGAGGGGGGTCGCTTCACAGGCAGTGAAGCAGGTCTGTAGGTGTCTATCTTTCTCTCCCCATCTTCCCCTTCTCTCTCCATTTCTCTCTGTCCTACCAACAACAATGACATCATTAACAACAATAATAACATCAATTTAAAAAAACAAGGGCAACAAAAGAGAATGAATAAATATATTTTTAAAGTCTTTAAAAAAAATTTTTAAGAAAATAGAGAGAGAAAAATCCAGTCCACTATCCTCTGACCATAGAAAGCTATAAATGATGGACATAACTTATAGATAACAAATGTGGCTTAGAAATATTACACGTTATGGGGAGGGCACATCAGGAATTGGGGGTGAGTCGGAAGGCTCTGGGAACCTATAACTTCTCTCTAGGTCATCCCCAATCACGCATCCTGAATACAAACAACATCTCATCCTGAACCAACCCTGCGACCTGGCCCAGAGCCTTGCACACTGCAGGGACTCTTGCAAATGTTTTCTGTGTAAATGAACAGTGAAGCCTGACCTCACCTCTGCTCAGAGGCCAACTGACCAGAGCATTCAGGGTTCTTCATGGGCTCTTTAATGGCATTATTGATCAAACACTTGCCAGTGAATGTCAATTAGCTCAGCAAAGAAATGGAAAGACGATACCAGGAGGGAAACAAAATTCTGCTACCACTAAACACTTCCTTGCCCTCAACTTGACCAAGAACTTACTAAATCCATTTCCTGGTAAAACAATCTTGAGACACTATTTAAAAACAAAACCAAACCAAACCTAGATGTTTCCACGTCTTTCTTAATGTTAATCCGACTTACTTTTCCAGTGGATTAGGTTATAGGATATCATGGGTACAGTTCTTTTAATGGCACAAGAGTTCAATTATAGAATGTATGAGGTCATCCTTAGTCCACCAGTACAAAAAGACCCCATGTTTGGAGTTTCACAATATAGATTCCATGTAACACTAAGGAGGAAAGGAAGTATAAGGAAGTATCTTGGAAAGATTTGATTTATGTAGTTGACCTTGAGTAGCCATAATCATTTGAATCCAGAGTATTGTGTGACAATCTCAGGAGGTTAAGAGCCCTCTCCCTCTCCCTCTCCCTCTCCCTCTCCCTCTCCCTCTCCCTCTCCCTCTCCCTCTCCCTCTCCCTCTCCCTCTCTGTTTTATCTCCAAAGCATGAAGTCAGCCGGTGCTGACTTCACTCAAAATACACAAGGCACTTTGGTCTTAGTTTCATGAAACTCGAGTGACAAAGCAGCCTCTGAGATTCAGGGGCATTTGCAATGTAGGCTCTAGGTCCTGAAACAGAAGTGCAAGCCTCGGTGGCTTTCCTATGATTGGGAAAATAACAACAACAAGACTCACACAGAACATCTCCGCTGGGGTGAAACCGTTGGACGCTAGCGGGACATACGTAGCTCTTCAGACTTGCTAGAAACAACAACAAAATTGATGTTTCCCATGTGGGTTCCAAACCAGAGGAATGAGGAGGCTATTAACCTCGACCACAACTATTTCATTATACATCCTTCTCTGAACTATTCTGTGTGTTCCTTTGCCAAGCTGCATCTGATATCATTCTCTAACTCACAGTTGGACTGTAGAAGGTCTTCCATTCCTTATCTGATGACAAGGGAGATCGCAAACAGAAGAACCAGAGTGTCTGTCACTGCTAACACCTTCCCCCATAGGGTGGAACCCGACACGAATGCCAGCAGATATGACAGAAGCATTTGTACATGACTATACAGAAGACCCCACAAGCACCTTGTAATCTATCAGGACTAAAGGCCGCTTAAGTAACAATCTATACTAATATCCAAGAACTTTGATATGACCCCCTACCTACATCCAGAGTCTTCTCATCTTATTAAAATAAAGTTGCAGTTCATGGTTCAGTTTCCAATGTTAGCATACTTCAGGTATCATTTCAAGAGTCCTAATCTCAGATGCATTTAGTCAAACCAGAAGTCCTTGCTATTAGCAAAGGTTCATTCCTTCACTTCACTACCACAAGCATTTCCTCTAGTGCCAGGGGATTTATATAGGATGAGTTTCCCCTTGGGTTTCATAACACGCTCTGTATTTCTGCTTATGCAGTCACCCAGGGCACACTTTTCGAGGACATTTTGTTTTCCTAGGAAGAGTAGCAGTTCTGGGGTGAAGGGGGCACAGTAGATGGATGGAGCCGATGAGTAATAGAGTGGGGGTTAGAGAAATCTTGGCTTGTACGTTCTCACCAGTATTTGCAAATACTATTCAAACCCGAGACACTGGGAATGTGTATAAAATGGGCTTCCTTGTTTCCATTCTCAGTGGAATGCTCATTTCTCATGATGAAGTCTTCTTGGCTTTTAGAAGGAAAGCTTAGGTGCAACCAATTCCCTCCTCATTAAATGAGACTTTGATTATTTGAGTAAAAAGTCCAGGCGTAGCCTTCTCAAAGGCCTGCTTCAGTGAAAGTGGGCATTAGCACACATACAGAGTTGTGTGAAAAGCTGAGCAAGGAAGGAGAGGTGAACATCACAGGGGTGTGTGTGTGGGGTGGGGGGTGGAATTCCCAGAGCTTTTCCTGCCCTTCCTCAATCTACCATCTTTCCCCCAGCAGCCCCTTCTCCTCTGCCCTTGCTCATGGAACAAGAGTCCCTGTCCTTGTTCTCCTATGAACCCCAGGACCACAAAGTATGGGAATCAAGAGAAGGCACTAATGATCATTCTGGGTTCTTGCCAAAGGAACACAAACAACCCATAAGCAGAATTCTCAAGCCTTGAATATAAGTCTGTGGTGTGGTTGTAGAAACAGAAATGCAAAGGGGACTGTGAGCTCCAGGAAGGAGGCTGAGTGGGAGAGCTTTTGGATTTCCAACAAAAGGTCCCAAGTTCAATCCCCAGCTCAACATATGCCAGAATTCTCTGGCTTCTCTTCTCTCATCTCTATATTCTCAGGTAAATAAAACAAGCCCTGTTAAAAATCCTCTCTTGGGAGTCAGGCGGTAGTGCAGCGGGTTAAGCACAGGTGGCACCAAGTGTAAGGACCGGCATAAGGATCCTGGTTCGAGCCCCCATCTCCCCACCTGCAGGGGAGTCGCTTCAAAGGCAGTGAAGCAGGTCTGCAGGTGTCTATCTTTCTCTCCTCCCGTCTTCCCCTCCTCTCTTAATTTCTCTCTGTCCTATCCAACAACAACAACAACAATAATAACCACCACCACAACAAGGGCAACAAACAGGAATAAATAAATTATTTAAAAAATAATCCTCTCTCTACACAATAGAGTACAATTCTTATGTAGAAATGATATGCACAACAGTTTTTATATATTCAAGGAGAACACAACATATAAAAATTCTAAATATGGGGGTTGGGCAGTAGCATACCGGGATAAGTACACATAATATGAAGGGTAAAGACAGGCGCAAGGATCCCAGTTCGAGCTCCTGGATCCCCATCTAGGGAGCAGGGTGTCACTTCACAGGGTGTCTGCAGGTGTGCATCTCCCCTCTGTCTTCCCCATCTCCCTCAATTTCTCTCTGTCTTGTCCACAACAATAATAATAACAACAACAATGGAAAACAGATGGCCTCCAGGAGCAGTGGATTCGTGGTATAGGCACTGAGCCCCAGTGATAACCCTGGAGGTGGTAATAATAATAATAATAATAATAATAATATAAAAATTCTAAGTACACAGGCAGGGTTATATATATACATATGAACGTGTGTGCAAGTTGGATTCACTCCTCTTATCTGAACCATCAGGCACATATACTGACAAGTATACAAATCTATATCCCTGAAGTCAGTTGCTCTATATTTAACACAGGAATTAAAATTATCATGCAAGTAGGTACTAATTTAGCTTTAAAATACAGGCAAGGGCATAGGACATACACTGAGTGTACAATTTCCTTAAAATATAAACAAGATAGTGACATATTTGAAACTCCAAGTTGCTATTTCTTAGGCTGCTTTTTCTCTCCTGGCTCACCCTGTTGTTTTTGTTACACACACACACACACACACACACACACACACACACACACACACACACACACCCCTTGCTCCAAAGCAGGTTAAACTGTTCTCCAAATATATCTCATGGTTTACTATTGGGAGAGATCCTGGAAGTTTTAAGAGGTAGCGAAGGTTTGCTACATCCACTAGGGAAGATGCAAACGTTTACCCAACCATGGCTCTGTACTCAGAATGTCCAAGAAGTATCAGCTTCTACTCAAATGCCATACAGGAGAATCTCAACCTCACCTTTAAGCTTGCACACCAGCCCCAAACAGCTATAGTTTCTCACTGACTCCATTAACTAAAGTTCTTATTTAGGGGTACTTCTTTACAAAACACACACACACACACACACACACACCAAAAAAATCAGTAACCCAGTAGAATTCCACAATGACACCAACTACATAGCTGTCCTCAGATTATTTTAATAAGAAGTGATACATTGTGACAAAGACAAAAGAGACCTCAGGAACTTCATTTGTTCTTACATTTAGTTTCTATTCCTGCAGGAAGACCCACTAGCCACAGAATGCTCTTCCTCATGAGACTGAAATTAGACTTGTGACTCACTGGTGCTAAAAAGCTGGTCACTAACAGAACACAAGACACCCCACCGCGACCACCATTGCTTCACCCGTGTCAAGTGAGCATTGAAACTTGATCCCTTCCTCACTTAGCAGTTAGGTTTTCATCACAGGACTTACAGTGTTCAGAGACATGTTCTTTATCTTACTTTGGTTGACGTAAACCTCAGGAGAAAGGGCTAGGTGGTGGTGCACACGGCCCATAGGCAGGAACCAGGTTCAAGCTCTCTAGTCCTCACCTGCAAGGAAGCTTCACAACTTGTCTCTTTTCTCTCTCACTTTCTTCCACTCTATCTTCTATCACTCAGAAAGAAGGAAAACACGGCGATTGGAGTAGTAGAGCCTTTTGTTTGTTTGTTTTGCCTCAGGATTATTGCTGGGGCTCGTTGCTTGTACCATAAATCCACTGCTCCTGGCAGCCATTTTTTCCGGGTTTTGTTGTTGAATAGGACAGAGAGAAACTAAGAGAGGAAGGGAAGACAGACAGACACCTGCAGACCTCCTTCATTGCTTACGAAGTGCCGCCCCTGCAGGTGGGGAGCTGGGGCTCTAACTGGGACAACTGAGTAGGTGGCTTGTTCTCCATACTATGTGCGCTTAACCCGGTGTGCTACTGCCTGGCTTCCGGTGGAGTCTTATTATTATTTTTTATTTCTTTATTGTCTTTATTGGATATAGACAGCCAAAAATTGAGATGAGGGGGGAGCTAGAGAGACACAGAGACAGAAAGTCACCGGCAGCATGGCTTCACCACTTGAGGCTTGAACCCAGATCCTTGTGCATTGTAACGTGTGTTCAAACAGGTGCACCACCACCCAGCCTGGACTAGTGTAATCTTCGTGCAGAAATAAACTTAGTGGCAAAAACAAACAAAACAAAATAAAAAAAACAAAAAAACCAGGACCTACCCTCCTTCAGAGACTAAAAGCAGAATAATTAGCAGTGAGGACAGTATGAGGGTTGCATTGGATCGACCTTCCCGTGGTGCATCCCGTGAGTCCCCATTCATTGGGGAAACTGACGATCCTTCCTAGCCGACTGAATCCACATGGATCCCAGTCACTTTCAAAGCCAGCAACAAGCAGCTCCTGACAGCTTTGCTGTTGACTGGCTACGGAAGAAGGGCAAACGCTAGAAGAAAAGGACAGTATGAGAAGCAACACGTGACCACACTGATTGACATCCTGCTTGAAACAGTCTAAGCCAAGGATGACTAGACAACAATCATGTCCCCGGGAGTTTCTGTCTGTCCTATCCAACAACAACTACAACAATAAAACAACAAGGGCAACAAAAGGGAATAAATAAATATTTTTTTAATCATGTCCCTAAGTCTCAATGTCATTGACTCTAAGATAGGGAGAGTTTTGAAATTTTAATAAAGTAACTCACATGAAACCATATTTGTTAAGTGTATAGGAACTATCATGTCAAATAGTCTTTTCCAAAATGCAACATAATCTAGGTCTGTCCTTGAGTCAATGCCCCAATAATCAGAATTCCAGAATTTTCTCCCTCTCACTCACACACACACACTCACACACACACACACACACACACACACACACACACACACACACACACACACACACACACACTGAACATAAAGTATGCTCTACTAGATAGGACCCATAGTCCATTTAGAAAATCATTCTGGAAGAGATTAGCAAAAGATACCAAATAAATGAACACCTGTCTCCTGGTATTTAATCATGGCCTTGGGATAAGCTCTTTGTTACTTTCCTTATAATGCCAAGTATACAGTAAGCCCAGACTGCTGGATTCATGAAGCAACTCCCACTTAGAAGGGAAATGCTCAGCCTCTCCCTCCATCAAGGTTAGTCACACTCTAGGTTAGTCAGTCATTCCACAATACATATAAAGCCCTGCAGTGCCAATTACTTTGACATGGTCCCTGCACTAATTTCCCTCAGAAAGGGAATATAATTTTAATTTTCAGCAGTTAATACATACCACAGTTTCTCTCTGCAATAAAAACATTTAATATTTTCCTAACTCTCAAAAGGTTTGACTATCTTCTAATCACAATATTTTTGCAATTCCTCTTAAAACATTCTAATTAGATGATCTCTCCTCCCCAGAGCCCTGCCCCACTAGAAAAAGAAACAGGCTGGGAGTACAGATCGACCTGCCAACACCCATGTTCAGTGGAGAAGCAATTACAGAAGCCAGAACTCCCAATTTCTGCACCCCATAATAATCCTGGGTCCATATTCCCAGAGGGATAAAGAATAGGAAACATTCAAGGTAAGAGATGGGATACGGAGCTGTGGTGGTGAGAATTGTGTGGAATTGTATCCCTCTTATCCTATGGTCATGTTGATCATTATTAAATCAATAAAAAAAAGATTTAAAAAACATTCAAATTAAAACTTTTATCATTTTTTCAAAGCAGCATGATGTAATGGCTTATAAATATTTCCTTTGAAAAAGCAAAAAAAAAAAAAAATGAAAAAAGAGAATTTTACACTAAACTAATATATTAAGAAAGTAAGGTAAATTCTGAGGGAGTAGCTGGGGGAAGAGGGAAAGGAGAGAGAGGAAGAGTAAGTGGGGGAAGGAAAGGGAACAAGCCGTGTAATTATAGGAGAAAAGACGTGAGAACAGTGCTTAGTTAATGATGGAAATTCGGTAAACGATGTCACTTATATCATAGTCTATACAATCTTAACAAAGAAAACACAAAAGATGAAAAATTCCTTTTTTAAAGATATTTTATTTGGGGAGCTGGGCGGTAGCGCAGCAGGTTAAGCGCACATGGCGTAAAGCACAAGAACCAGTGGATCCCGGTTCGAGCCCCCGGCTCCCCACCTGCAGGGGGTTGCTTCACAGGCGGTGAAGCAGTTCTGCAGGTGTCTATCTTTCTCTCTCCCTCTCTGTCTTACTCTCCTCTCGATTTCTGTCTGTCCTATCCAACAACAACAACAACATCAATAACAACAACAATAATAACAACAATGATGATAAATAACAAGGGCAACAAAAAGGGAAAAAATAGCCTCCAGTAGCTGTGGATTCGTAGTGTAGTCACTGAGCCCCAGTGATAACCCTGGAGGCAAAATATATATATTTTTTATTTTTAATGTTTTTATTTATTATTGGATAGAGAAAGAAAGAGCAACTGAGAGGGAAGAGGAAGACAGAATTGAAAAGAGACAAAGAGACACCTGCAGCCCTGCTTCACCACTCACGAAGGTGTCCCCCTGCAGGTGAGGACCAGAAGCTTGACCCTGGGTCCCTGATGACTGTAATGTGAACACTGAACCAGGTGTGCCACCGCCTGGCCCCGAAGATGAAGTGTCTCTTCCACTTTACCAATTTATTATGTCTTAACACTCAAGCTGTAGCATTATCACATGAAAAACGGGACCATATCCACACTTTTCACATCATTAAGACGATAAAATATACATGGAAACTGTGGTGCAGAGGTAAAGCGCACATGGTGCAAAGCACAAGGACCATCATAAGGAACCAGGTTCAAGCCCCCAGCTCCCCACCTACAGGTGAATCGCTTCACAAGCAGTGAGGCAGGTCTGCAGGTGTCTTTCTCTCCTCCTCTCTGTCTTCCCCTTCTCTCTCCATTTCCCTGTCCTTTTCAACAATAATGACAGCAATAACAAACAACAACAACAAAAACAAACAACAAGGGGAAAAACAGACTCCAGGAGCAGTGGATTCATAGTGCAGGCACCGAGCTGTAAGAAAAGTAAAGTGGTCCAGGAGGTGGCGCAGTGGATAGATAAAGCCCTGGATTCTCAACCATGAGGTCCTGAGTTCGATCCCCAGCAGCACATGTACCAGAGTAATGTCTGGTTCTTTCTCTCTGCCTATCTTTCACATGAATATGTGAATAAATTCTTTTTAAAAAAGGGGGAAAGCCAGGAGTGGGCCGGTAGCCCAGTGGGTTAAATTCACTTGGCATGAAGCCCAAGGACCAGCATCGGGTCCCCAAGGGAGTCGCTTCACAAGCTGTGAAGCAGGTCTGCAGGTGTCTGTCTTTCTCTCCCCCCTCTCTGTCTTCCCTTCCTCTCTCCATTTCTCTCTGTCCTATCCAACAACGACGACATCAATAACAACAATAATAACTAGGGCAACCATAAAAAACAAGGGCAACAATAAGGAAAATAAATAAATAAATAAATATAAAAAATTTAAAAAAAAAGAAAAGAAAACCAGTAAAGAATCAAATAATACTAGTCATCACATCCTTTCTTACATAATCCTTCCAAAGTGACAGTCCATCATCCCACCTTATTAACAAGGTATCCAACAATTTGATAGGTAGCCCAGAAAGAGGGTATCTAAGAACTGCTGGACAGTCAGTCCAGGAACACTAACTAGCTGAAACAGAAGTAGATTCATCCCCCAACAAAGAAACCAAAAACACTAGCCTGGTAAACTCACTGAGGTTCTGGTTTGGTAACAGTCACCGGTTTGTTTGTTTTTTAAATTATTATCTTTTTTATTTATTAGATAGAGGCAGTTGAAAATCAAGAGGGATGGGGGAGGTAGAAAGGGAGAGAGACAAAGAGACACCTTCAGACCGGCTTCACCATTCATGAAGCTTTTTCCCCCAACACGTGGGGATGGGGGCGGGGGTTTGAACCCGGGTCCTTGTGCATTGTAACATGTGTGCTCAACCAGGTGTGCCACCAAGCAGCCCTATCAGTCACCTGTTTACTCTCGGTTGACTCAACATACCTCCCCGACCCCCACCCCCACCCCGCAATTTGGGTGGCTTCCATACCTCTATCCTTCTTCATGGTTTCAGAATGATTTAGTGCTATTTGTGCAGAGATTGGACAAACATTTAATGAATATACACCCCAAGCACAGTCAAGTACAGATTTGAGGATGAGGGTGAACTCACACAGGACTCTGCCAAAACAAATTCCCTCAGGCCAGATGAGGGGAAGGGAAGGTTGAGGGCACAGGAAGAATGGAATTCATCCTCGAAGCTCCAAGAATCCTCTAATCCGGACAAGTCTGAACCTTGAACAGACTTCGCTAGGTAACTGTAAACAAAATGGGAGCCTTCAGGCTACCACCACACTGAATTACATTTGGCAAGGCAACCCCAAAACAAATCCAGATTTTGGAAATACCAACGCTGAGCTGCAAGAGGACCTCCAGCCTTTTTTCTTTCCAACAAATAGCTGCATAATGTCTACCTAATACCTGGCACAGGAAGCTAGAATTCAGATAGGGTCCCCAAGTGGGGAATTCTCCCACACATCCTCATCCCATCTTGCCATTGTTTCTATTTCCCTGCACAGAGATCATCAACGTAAACGAACTCTCTATACGTGCAATACCAATGCAAGACCATTATAAATACCATCTCCTGTCTCATACTTCTCAACTAACTTGGCTTCCATTTAAAGATTCTACTTATCCTTGTCTGGGTCTCTCTGAATATTCTTTCTGAGAACTCCGCCTAAAGTCTACAGACCTTGGGGTTGGGCGATCGTGCAGAAGGTTAAGCGCACGTGGCACAAAGCACAAAGACCTGGCGTAAGGATAGGGGTTCGAGCCCCCGGCTCCCCACCTGCAGGGGAGTCGCTTCACAGGCGGTGAAGCAGGTCTGCTGGTATCTATCTTTCTTTCCCCCTCTCTGTCTTCTCCTCCTCTCTCCATTTCTCTCTGTCCTATCCAACAGCAAACAACATCAACAGCAACAATCATAATAACAACAAGGCTACAACAACAAGGGCAACAAAAGGGGGAAAAATAGCCTCCAGGAGCAGTGGATTCATGATGCAGACACTGAGCCCCAGCAATAACCCTGGAGGCAAAAAAAAAAGTTTGCAGACCTTACTAGACCTCCAGAAATTTAAGTTCTTCTAGGTATTACAAAGACAGAAAGTCTCTCCCAACCCTCCCTTCCAATTTCCCTCTCTCTCTCTCTCTCTCTCTCACACACACACACACACAACAAAAGGGAGCAGGTGGTGGTGGACCCGTCTGAGCGCACATAGTATGAAGCGTGAGGAACCTGCAAGGATCTCTGTTCGAGGCTCCACCTCACCACCTGGGGGAGGGGGGGGTTTGCTTTGTTTGTCTTTATCCCTATCTTCCCCCTTTCTTCTAAATTTCTCTCTGTGCTATCCAGTAATAATAATAATAATAATTTTTTAAAAGACAGTAAAGTGTGTGCATAGTTATCTTCTCACTCAGCCACCCTGATATTCAAATAGTACCAGCTCATTATGCACTGAAATAAAAAAAGCAAAACACTGGAGTTGGGAGTTAACGCAGCAGGTTAAGCACAATGTGTTGCAAAGACCAGCTTAATAAGGATCCCTGTACGAGGCCCAGCAACCCACCTGCAGGGGAGTCTCTTCACAAGAAGTGAAGCAGGTCTGCAGGTGTCTGTCTTTCTCTCTCCCCTTTGTCTTGCCTCCTCTCTCCATTTCTCTCTGTCCTATCCAACAAGGACAACAACAATAACTACAACAACAATGAAAAAAGGGCAACAAAAGGAAAAATAAATAACTATAAAAATTATAAAAATGCAAAACACTAGAAGTCTAAAATACTAGAAGTCAATCACCTACTCAATAAGAAACGAAGACAACTACAGGGTGATGGGGTATAAATGACAAAAGCAAATGAATTTGAAGGGGAAGAAACAAGAAGTAGCCAAAATGTCAGAGAGGCTTCGTGAAAACCATGGTGTTTGGGGTGGGGGAAGGTGAGGCAGGGTGGATAGGGGGAACAGAGGACGTCGAGGTGGTTAAATGATTTACACACATACGCACATGTGAAACTGTACCTGGAACTTAAATTTTTGTTAACCACAATTAAAGCATGAATAAATTTTTTAAAAGGTAATTTTGTAATATAGACTATCCTTCCCATCCGATGGAATTGACACAGGAAAGTCAAACATAATGCCAAATTTCAGATACAATAAATGACAGATTTCCAAAACTGAGATGCTTTCAAATCAAAAGGGTGAGGGGAGTCGGGCCGTAGTGCAGTGGGTTGCAAAGGTCAAGGACCAGCGTATAAGGATCCTGGTTCAAGCACCTGGCTCCCCACCTGCAGAGGGGTCGCTTCACAGGCAGTGAAGCAGGTCTGCAGGTGTCTTTCTCTCCCCCCTGTCTTCCTCTCCTCTCTCCATTTCTCTCTTCCTATATAACAATGATGACATCAATAACAACAACAATAACTATAACGACAATAAAAAAAGACAAGAGCAACAAAAGGAAAAATAAGTCAATAAGAATGTAAACAAATTTTTTAAAAAATCAAAGGGTGAGGCTTGTTCATTCACCATCTGAAGTTGCTCCTGTATAAAGCTGGCTATAGAAGAGTAGAGAAAAAAGTTTTCTAGTTTTTCTGACTATATATTCACGGTCCTTGAGGTACTTTAACTCTAAAACATGACACAAGTTAGTACTGATTATCTGTACCTCAGCACATAAGAGGTACTTTAACTCTAAAGCATCACACAAGTTAGTACTGAATATCTGTACCTCAGCACATAAGAGGTACTTTAACTCTAAAGCATCACACAAGTTAGTACTGAATATCTTACCTCAGCACATAAGAGGTACTTTAACTCTAAAGCATCACACAAATTAGTACTGAATATCTGTACCTCAGCACATAAGAGGTACTTTAACTCTAAAGCATCACACAAGTTAGGACTGAATATCTGTACCTCAGCACATTAAGAGGTACTTTAACTCTAAAACATCACACAAGTTAGTACTGAATATCTGTACCTCAGCACATAAGTTGTCATCTCAAAGATAGATTCTTATTTATAATCTCTTTAACTCACTCTGTTTACAGGCCCTGGGCAAAAAGGACTTTCTTTACATTTTTGCTACTACAAATTGATTTTTTTAAGTAATGACTGACAAGATTATGGGATAAGAGGGGGTACAATTCCATATAATTCCCACCACCAGAGTTCCTCATTCCATCCCGTCCATTGGAAGCTTTCCTATACTTTATCCCTCTGGGAGGATGGACCCAGGGTCATTATGGGGTACAGAAGGTGGGAGCTCTGGCTTCTGTAATTGCTTTTCTGCTGGACATGGGCATTGGCAGGTCAGCCCATTCTTCCAGCCTGTCTCTTTCCTTCCCTAGTGAGGTAGGGTTCTGGGGAGGTGGGGTTTCAGGATACTTTGGTGAGGTCATCTATTTTGAATGCTTTAAGAGAGAAGCAAAAAAAAAACTGCGATTAGGATAGTCAACCCTTCTGAGAGTTAGGAAAATATTAAAAATGCTTGAAAACCATATTAGTTGATTTAGGCAAGAATTGATACTGGTTGCTACAGCTAGTAAATGAAGTCTGATGGGACACAAAATACATAGTTTCAGAACATTTCCCCACAAAATACCTGTTTAAGCAAAAGGGAGGGCCCCAGTCAGGGAATCCTGGGATGCCTTCAAAATTTATACAGAAAAAACTTCTGCCAATACATTCCTCTAAGTATTTGATCATTTCTGGCCTAGCATTCAAGTCCTTGATCCATTTGGAATTTACTTTTGCATTTGGTGAAATACAGTGGTTCAGTTTCATTCTCCTGCATGCTTCAACCCAATTTTTCTAACACCATTTGTTGAAGAAATTCTCCTCTCCCCATTTAATAGTCTGGGCACCTTTGGCAAAGATTAGTTATCTGTAGGTGTGGGGGCTTACACAGAGGCTCTCAATTCTACTCCACTGATAAGATGACAAAAGTTTTAATGAATCAAGAATTGAAATCACAATAGTTATGTTCTTGACTGCAATGGGATTAATTTAGAAAACAGATGCCTTAAAAATGCCAAATGTCTTAGAAACTGGACAATACAATAGTTAATGAAGAAATTACAAGGTAAATTAGAAAATATTTTCATTTTGTAAGTTGTAAACTATTTAGTGCTTATGGGAAAGCTATAATCTTAAATGTTTGTTCGAAAAAGGAATGGTGTAAAAAAAAAAAAAAAAGACCTAAAGTTTCAATTTATGGAGAAAGGGTAAAATTAACCAAAAAATGAAAGAGCAAAAATATATGAAATAGAATAAGTCAAGAGAAAATTATGAAAGTGAGTTTGAGTTTTGAAGAACTGGCTAACACTAGTTTACTTTCCCACTAATTTTTATCTCATTTTCTGTTGATCTAGTTTATACATTTTATTGAGTTTTTCAATGAAATTGTATTGTTTCAGTATGTATTTTATTGTCCTCCTGGCCCAGAGATGTTAAATAACAAAAGTATAAAACAATACTCTATGGGAGTTGGAAGGTAGCGTAGCAGGTTAAGCCCAGGTGGTGCAAAGCACGAGAACCAGAGTAAGGATCCCGGTTCAAGCCCCTGGCTCCCCACTTGCAGGAGATTCACATCACAGGCTGTGAAGCAGGTCTGCAGGTGTCTTATCTTTCTTTCCCCCTCTCTGTCTTCTCCTCTCTCCATTTCTCTCTGTCCTATCCAACAACAGTGATAACTACAACAATAAAACAACAAGGGCAACAAAAGGGAATAAATAAATATTAAAAATAATAATAATACTCTGGCGATAATTGTGGCAACTTTAATGAAAGAAACACATTTCTTCTTATTATTAGTATATATATATATATATATATATATATATATATATATTATTATTGATTATAGTGGGTTTCAAAACTGCGAAACTACAGGGTCTAGCTCCACACTACACCCACCACCAAAATTCTGTGCCCTCACCTTCCCACCTCCCAGAGATATAACCACCATAGCTTTCGTAAGTCTTAAAAACAGTTTGCTTGCTTTGGGGGGGCGGTTCATGTGTATCAGTTCTCTAGATTCCACATGAATGAAACCATCAGTTTGTCTTTCATCTCTTTACTTATTTCACTAAGCATAATAATCCCCAGTTCATCTATTTTGTCCCAAAGGACACAATACTATCTTTTTGGATGGCAGAGTAATACTCTATGGAATATATATATATATATAGCCTATAACTTCTTAGCCAGTCATGTATTGATGGGCACTTAGGCTTCTTCCACTCTTGGAACACTATGAATATTATGACTATTGAATACAGAGAAAGGGACACATTTGTTGGGGTGAAAAGTTACAGAAAATCTCTGGGAGTACTCCACAAGCGCTTAAGAACTATAGCTTATCAGAAAAAACTCAATGGTCCAAAACTTGCACACCATGGAAATTCTAGGTCCAAAGGGTGCTCTGACGAATTCAATCAGATATCGAAGTATGAAGTAGCATATCAAGTTTACATTCAGGTGGGAAGAGAAAGGATTATTCTCAAATTAAGTTTTACAAAACCAACATATGGACTGTCAAAATAGCTAAAGGGCTCACTTACACAGTAGGCTGCTTTGCTGTGTGCCTAACTGTAGTTTGAAGCCAGGGTCCTGCTACACTGAAGGAAGCTTTGGTGTCGTGTGTGTGAGTGTGAGTGTGAATGTGAGTGTGTGTGTGTGTGTGTGTGTGTGTGTTTCTTTTCTGAGACAGTCAGCCTGTGGTAGTGAAGCCCTGGAAGTGACCAAAAACAAACAAACAAAATCAACATCTTAACACCAAAGTGATAAATAATAGAAAGAAGAAAAAAAAAAAGAAAATGTAGAACACAGTATCAGGAATTCAGGGGAATGCAGGTTTAAATCCAGTGGTCAAGCGTCTCAGAAGATACTATCTGCAGAAAGTCTTCAAACAATCAAGTGTTGGTGGTGGTATATGGCAGAACAATAGCAGAGCTACGGCAGGGAAGTATCAGCAAATGTGTGTGGTGTCTTACAGGTAGGTTCAGGTCTGGAAAGTCTATCAAGGAAGATGGAAGAGCCTAGCTGTTTAATGCCACCGTCCCTTCTTCTTCTAGCGTTTGCCCTTCTTCCGTAGCCAGTCAACAGCATCAGGTTGAGCCTGATGTAAAGTTTCGAGACCTCCTTTGAATCTGGAGAGGTGGCAGTCGTTGACTATGTGGGTCATAGTCTGTCTGGAGCCGCAGGGGCAGTTCGGGTCGTCTCTGGCTCCCCAGCGATGGAACATAGAGGCGCACCGGCCATGGCCTGTTCGATAGCGATTGAGGAGGGCCCAATCATAACGTGCTAGGGCAAAGCCGGGTTGACGCTTGCAGGGGTCTGTGATGAGGTGTTTGTTCTTTACCTCAGCTGACTGCCAGCTCTGTTTCCAAGAGTCTGGAACAGAGAAGTTCAGTGTAGGCATAGGGGACCAGATTGGGTGACGAGACGTCAAGCGTTGGACAGGGTGGGCGAAGATATCCGCGTAGATTGGCAGGTCCGGTCGAGTGTAGACGTGGGAAATGAACTTAGATGATGCCGCATCCCGACGAATATCTGGCGGGGCGATGTTGCTAAGAACTGGCAGCCATGGAACCGGGTGGAACGGATGGTTCCAGAAATGATCCTCATGGAGGAATATAATTTGGAATCGACCAAGTGGACATGGGGGCTACGGAACCATCCTGGGGCACAGTATTCTGCAGTGGAATAGCATAATGCCAGAGAGGATGATGGTAGTGTGGAAGCGCTCGCGCCCCATGAGGAGCTGGCCAGTCTTGCAATGATGTGATTCCTCGCACCCACCTTTGCTGCAGTTTTTATGAGATGTTCGTGAAATGACAGAGTGCGATCGAGAGTAACGCCAAGATAGACTGGCTGGGCTTCATGCCGGATTCTCGTATCGGCAAGCTTAAATTCAGTGAGAACCATGGATTTAGGAAAGTAGAAGTAATTGGTGACCTTAGAGAATTTTTTTTACCTTAAGGGTTATTGCTGGAGCTCACTACTAATCCATTGCTCATGACGGCCATCTTTGCTTTCCTCCATTGTTGTTGTTGCTGTTATTGTTTTTGCTGTTGTTGGGTAGGACAGAGAGAAATTGAGAGAAGAGGGGAAGATAGAAAGGGGGGAGAAGGGAGTCGGATGGTAGCACTGGCGTGAAGCACAAGGACAGATTTACAGATCCCGGTTGGATCCCCCCCACCCCCACCTGCAGGGTGTTCTCTTCACAGGCAGTGAAGCAGGTCTGCAGGTGTCTGATTTTCTCTTCCCCTCTCTGTCTTCCCCCTCCTCTCTCCATTTCTCTCTGTCCTAGCAATAAGGACAATAATAACAACAACAACTACAACAAGTAAAAAAACCAACAAGGGCAACAAAAAGGGAAAATAAATAAATATAAAAAAAAGAAAGGGGGAAGAAAGATAGACACCTGCACACCTTGTGAAGTGACCCCTCTACAGGTAGGCAGCTGGGGGCTTGAACCGGCATCCTTGTGCCTCACAATATGTATGCTTAACCCGTGCGCTACTGCCCAGCCCCCAGAGAGAGCGATTTTATGGAGATGGTAAGGCAGAAGATTTTTACAGAGAATGGGTCATCTTATCTACTGTGTATAGACACCTCTTTTAGTAAGCTGTGCCTTAAATGGAAGGAATGGAAGGAAATGGAGCAGTGCCTCTCTACAGAAATGGGGTAAAAAAAAAAAGGGATGCTTTTGTTGATGTGTTTAAAATAGGAGAGAGTAGTATAGTATGGGCTGATGTAAATCAGCTTAACAGAAATTAAAAAAAAAAAAAAGCCTATCTTCTAGAAGAGAGAGAGACCTACAGGCAGAATTCCCTTTGTCCAAGTAGATACATTTACAGGAAGTAGTTTTCTTTCCAAATCAACCCACTGCTACAGAATCATGGTCTTCTAAATTTGACTCCTGCCAATAATCACTAATTTATGACACTGCATTAATGAGGAAAATATGTTTCCTTTCATCAATAAGATACTAATTTAAATTCTAGCGCTCTAAGAAAGACTTGAACTCTTGTAACATGTTCAAGGTGACCGAGTCTCCGAGTCCATCAAGTAGCCCAAGAGATTCTTTCCCCTGTTGTTTCTTCTTCACTGTTTTGTGTTTGGGGAATCAAGCTCTGTTTTCTGGGGCATGTGATGCAAGAAATTGCTTCTTGATTCAAGTTCAACTTCATACAGTTACCTTATCTGAAGGGCATGGATATGTGCTCACACAAGTATGTATATATATATATATTTTTACTATGAAAAGATTTGTTTTCCTTTGTGTGTGTGTTTACATTATTGAGGGAAATGATGGCTCACAAGACAATTGTCCTGTGATTGAAATTTCTCATTTCACTGTTGTTTTTTATTATTATTACTATATTTATTAGATAGAGACAGTCAAAAATCTAGAAGGATGGGGGGTTATAGAGAGGGAGAGAGACAGAGAGAGACACCTGCTGCCCTGCTCCACCGCTCTGGCTCGCAAAGCTTTCCCCCTGCAGGTGGGGACTGGGGACCCGAGCCCAGGTCCTTGAGCATTGTAACATGGACACTCAACCAGGTGCGCCACCACCCGGCCCCTATTTCACTGTTGATAAGGTAGCTCGGCAAAAGATATATACATGGGGAAAGAGATCAGAGTACAGCCCAGCTCTGACTTTTTTTTTCTTTTTTTTCCCTTTTTTTTTTTTTTTTTTTTTTTTTTACCAGAGCACTGCACAGCTCTGGCTTATGGTAGTGCAGGGGATTGAACCTGCGACCTCAAAGCCTAAGGCAGGGGAGACTCTTTGCATAACCATTATGCTATCTACCACCCACTCAGCTCTGGTTTTTCATGGAGCCAGGGATTGAACTTGGAACCTCCGAGCTTCATGCATTAACATCTAGTGTATTACCTCAGTGCTATCTACCTAGTACTTAAACGTCTTAAACTATTTTCAAATGAGGTCACGGGGAGATGCTCCATACAAGAATATCTGCATGGGATTTTAATTTTCCTGACACAGCTGCCAACTTCCTTGGCAGCAAAAGTATGCATACTGAACTAATTCAAGGTTTAAAACACTTATTAGACAATTTAGAACCACACTCTGAAAGGTTGATTTAAAAGAAATAATGAGGGAAAGTCTGTATCCCAGAAGAGTTTTGTGGTAAACGTCAAGACTCAGAACATTTTTATTAGTTTTAATTATTTTTAAAGGTTTTTTGAATTATCTTTATTGGATTTATTGGCTAGACAGTCAGAAATCAACAGGGAAGGGGGGAGATAGAGTGGAAGAGAGACAGAGAGACACCTGCAGCACTGCTTCACCACACGCAAAGCTTTACCCCTGCAGGCGGGAACCAGGGGCTTGAACCTGGTGCTTGCGCATTGCAACATGTGCGCTCAACCAGGTGCGCCGCCACCCCGTCCCCCATTATTTTGTTCCTTTAGCAAAAGGTATCAACATGTTAAACTTACTGCCAAGTGACATAGTACACACAAGTAAAGTCAATTCTCAGTAAGATTTGATTAGTGAGAAAGTGGGCACACGAGGTGGGGGCTGGGCAGCGGCGCACATAGTGTGAAGGGTAGGCACCAGCTCAAGGCTCCTGGTTGGAGCCCCCCGGCTCCCCACATGGGCGGAGTCGCTTCACAAGGGGTGAAGCTGGTTTGCAGGTGTCTTTCTCTCCCCCTCTGTCTTTTTCTCTCCATGTCTCTCGGTCCTATCCAACAACGATGACATCAATAACAATAAAAATAACTACAATAACAATAAAAAAGGACAACAAAAGGGTAAATAAATAAAAGTAGGGGGTTGAATAAAAAAGAACTAGAATACATCTTATTTGCATATGATTAACTATATAGAAATCCCAAAAGTAACTATAGGTTAATTATGGCAGCAAATGTGAAAAGTCATTAGGTATATAATTTTTAAAAGAGCACAGCATAAACAAGATGAAATATTCAGAAATAAATACCACATAATTTCCAGAACTGTGCCACGAGACACTGTAAAATTACTACTTGAAAGGCAGGATATAACATGTCAGTGAAGATTTTTCTTTCCAAATTAATGATGATCAAAACTCATATGTAAGAATGATGGGTCTACCATTCCAAAGTAGAGGCAAAGATCCTCTCAAGAAAAATAAATAGAAGGAATGCTGTCACTCTACCAGCTATCTGTTATTAACACAATGATACAAAAATAAACAAACTCAGATCAAAAATACACGCATGGAAACTTCACTAAATTCCAGTAAAGACACTAACCAAAAGATGGGAATGCAGATTATTCAATAGATGGTGCTAGAATGTTTTTCAAATATAAATGGGGGGAAATGGAATACGGGGGAGTCGGCGGTAGCGCAGTGGATTAAGCGCACATGACGCAAAGAGCACAAGCGGTGAAGCAGGTCTGCAGGTATCTAACTTTCACTCCCTCTCTCTGTCTTCCCCTCCTCTCTCCATTTCTCTCTGTCCTATCCAACAATGACGACATCAAATAACAGCAACAATAATAACCACAACAACGATAAAAAAACAAAACAGGGCAACAAAAGGGAGAAAAGTAGCTTCTAGGAGCAGTGGATTCATGGTGCAGGCACTGAGTAAACTTGGAGGGGAAAAAATGGAATACATATTTCATATCTAACACCCAAATCAATTCCAGGTGATAGTCTTAAATGTGAATGGTAAACATTTTATGAAGAATATCTTCGGAAGTTGGGCGGTAGCGCAGCGGGTTAAGCACATGTGGCTCAAAGCGCAAGGACCTGAGTAAGGATCTGGGTTGGAGCCCCGGGCTCCCCACCTGCAGGGGAGTCGCTTCACAGGCAGTAAAGCAGGTCTGCAGGTGTCTGTCTTTTTCTCCCCCTCTGTCTTCCCCTCCTCTCTCCATTTCTCTCTGTCCTATATAACAACAACATTAATAACTACAACAATAAAAAAAGGGCAACAAAAGGGAAAATAAATATTTTTAAAAATTAAAAAATATATATCTTTGTGTTCTTAGGGGTAGAAAATAATTTCTGGGGCCAGGCGGTGGCGCACCAAATTAAGCACACATAGTAGGAAACTCAAGGACCCACAAGAGGATCCTGGTTCGAACCCCCGGCTCCCCACCTGCAGGGGAGTCGCTTCACAGGCGGTGAAGCAGGTCTGCAGGTGTCTATCTTTCTCTCTACCTCTCTGTCTTCCCCTCGTCTCTCAATTACTCTCTGTTCTATCCAATAAAATGAAAGAAAGAGAGGAAGAAAAAAAAAAAAGGGCCTCTAAGAGCAGTCTTACCAGCTATAACCCTGGAGGCAAAAAAAAAAAAGAGAGAGAGAGAGAATTTCTTCAACAAGAACCAAAAATGAAAAAAATTAGAAAGTAATAACATACAAACTTTTTGCAGCCAAGAGCTACTGTAAAATAAAATATATAAACAGGCACAATATATTTAAGAAGCAAATCCATGATGTAATCCAAGAAGCTACAGGTCAAACATAATCTACTTTAACTAAAATTAATGGAAAGTGAATGAATTTTAAAATTTAATTTGAGACATTTCAGCTACTCCAAAGCCTTGTGGCTGTTCTGTCAATGATATGAACTATCTCCACCATCATGGAAAGGTCTCTTAGATGATGTTGATCTAGAATATATCTAAGATGTTTAAATTTAAAGAACCCAACTTAAAAAAAAAAAAGATTAATAGTAGTTATAGCTATTTGACTGAACAAAAAACAAACCATAAATTTCCGTTTCACTAGTGACCAGAATAACAAATTAAAATTATTAAACACTAGTTCAGACACCCCAAATTGACAAATAGATTTAAAAATAAAATAATAGTAAGGAGATAAAGGGATACAGACAGGCAACTTTCAAGAAGAGTTGTTTCCCAGACCACTAACTAGATTAGTCGGAGTGCATCCCAGGACAATGCCTCCAACCATGTTGTCCAATTTGGCATCCAGGCACTGTTCTCCCCACTGGAACTAAATATTCCCTTTCTCCACATCTGAAAATGTCTGTGAATCAGCACAAATGCGCGCGCGCGCACACACACACACACACACACACACACACACCAGCATGTAACTGACAGAGATCAGGAAAAATAGTGATCCTTGCAATTAGAATTATTCTACCTAAACTATGCACCCAGTGATAGGAACTGAAATTTAAAAGTTAAAACTATGGAAATTATTGTCATGCACAGGAGGATGGATGCAAATAATGAAACACCGCAGGATGGAAAATGAATGTGCCTCAGCTATAAGGATCAATATACTGCTTCTAAGTAATAGAATACTGAGTAAAAGTGGCAAGCTGCATAGATGTGAACAGTATATTTAAAATTAATTCTTCTTCTTCTTCTAGCGTTTGCCTTTCTTCTGTAGCCAGTCAACAACGTCAGGTTGAGCCTGATGTAAAGTTTCGAGACCTCCTTTGAATCTGGAGAGGTGGCAGTCGTTGACTATGTGGGTCATAGTCTGTCTGGAGCCGCAGGGGCAGTTCGGGTCGTCTCTGGCTCCCCAGCGATGGAACATAGCGGCACACCGGCCATGGCCTGTTCGATAGCGATTGAGGAGGGCCCAATCATAACGTGCTAGGTCAAAGCCGGGTTGACGCTTGCAGGGGTCTGCGATGAGGTGTTTGTTCTTTACCTCAGCTGACTGCCAGCTCTGTTTCCAAGAGTCTGGAACAGAGAAGTGCAGTGTAGGCGTAGGGGACCAGATTGGGTGACGAGACGTCAAGCGTTGGACAGGGTGGGCGAAGATATCCGCGTAGATTGGCAGGTCCGGTCGAGCGTAGACGTGGGAAATGAACTTAGATGATGCCGCATCCCGACTATATATTTATGTGTGTGTGTGTGTGTATATACACACACACATACATATGAATACACACACACACACACACACACACGCACAAATATATATATATGAATACACATGTAAAGAACAGCTAACCAAAAAAAAAATCAGGATAGGATTAGCTCTAGCAGAGGAAGGGAATCCTTCTGGGAGAATCACATGAGGGCCTTCTAAAGACAGATTTTATTTTAATTATTTATTTTGAATTGAAACAGAAATCAAGAGGAGAGAGGTATCTGCACCACTGCTTCACTACTATGAAGTTTTCCCTTTGCAGGTGGGGACCAAGGGATTGAACCTGGGTCCTCGAGCACCGTAAATGTGTGTGCACTCAACCACTCCAGCACATGCAGCACCATGGATTTAACTGGGATTCTCGGGCATGCAAGTCTCTACCAGCTGACCTATTTCCTGGGCCTGATACATTCTTTCTTGAGATGGGTAGTGGGTTGAAATATGTAACATATTTCTATTTGCTACTTTAAATAATTATAAAAAATGTTTAATGGTCAGCTTAATTATTACTTTTTAAAATTTATTTATTTTCCCTTTTGTTGCCCTTTTTTATTGTTGTTGTATTTATTGTTGTTGTTATTGATGTCGTTATTGTTAGAGAGAAATGGAGAGAGGAGGGGAAGACAGAGAGGGGGAGAGAAAGATAGACACCTGTAGACCTGCTTCACCGCCTGTGAAGCGACTCCCTTGCAGGTGGGGAGCCGGGGCTCGAACCGGGATCCTTATGCCGGTCCTTGCGTTTCACACCACGTGCTCTTAACCCACTGTGCTACCACCTGACTCCCAGCTTAATTATTTTTTAAGTAAGATCCCTTGACCTTTTCTCAAAGGTGAGTAACTCCATTCAACCTGCAGAGTCATCTGAAGGTCAAAGACTGTAGAATATGTGAAAGTATAAATGAATGTGATGTGGGACATCACATAGAAACTCCAAGAAGTAGGCATTTCCCTAAAGACTACACTTGGATACTGTCTGGAATCACAGCTCTGGAGTTCGTGGGCAGTTAATGATCAAATCAACATACTTGGAGTCTCTGGTTTCTTACATTAGAATGAGGTGGGGGGGGGGGAGGGAGGGAGGACTCCTGTGTAATAATTAATATATACATGCAAATATAAATTTTTCTTGTTATTGAAGAGATCAGAGGATTGAACAGATCAGGAAATTACATTCTAAAAGAGGATAGTACTGGGGATGTAGGCATTTAAAAACAAGTTAATGGACATGGATAATGCCATGATAACTGTCTGTAGGGACTGAACGCAATGGAAGCTTATTGGTTTGACCATATTTCTTCCAGAGAGCTGACTGATAAGATTATAGAAAAGAGATGGTATGAGAGAAAGAAAACTGGTAGAGAAAGGAGACAAAGAACTGTTATGAGCCAGCTCTCCTGCAGTGGAGTGATTCAAAGAAAGTTTATTAAAGACTCCGCTTCGAATGAAATTATAAATTTAAAAAAGTCTAAAAGTACAAACAGTAAAACTTTGTGTGAAACATTTTGAAAACTAGCTCTCTGAAATGGTACTACAGGCTACTCATCTCTTAAAGTATGAGTTCCCTCACAGCTAAAAAAAAAAAAAAAAAATTTCCTTCAAAATTATTCAGAAAAAAGCAGTGCAATAGCCTGGACAATAGCACACCCAGTTGTGTGAAATTATTACCATGCACAAGGACCCAGGTTCAAGTTCCTACTCCCCTCCTGCAGGGGGGAGCTTCATGAGCAGTGAAGCAAGTCTTCAGGTAACTCTCTCTTTCCCTCTCTATATCTGCCTTTCCTCTCAATTTCTCTGTCCTATGAAATAAAATAAAATAGGGGGGACAAGAAAAAGGAACAAATTGTCTACAGGAACAGTGGATTTGTAGTGCCAGTACCAGCCCATAGCAATAACCCTGGAGGTAATAATAATAATAATAATAATAATAATAATAATAATAAATAATAATGCATTGACTACACATTGGTGTTTTCTAAGTTCCAATCAGTTGCAACAGTTTTAAAATATTACTACTAAAAACCTCCCAATTTGTTCACAGCTAGGTATATCAAGCAATGACATAAATCCCTTTAAAGGAACAAAGTAACTTTCACGTCTGGGAATGGCCTGAGAACTTGTATCTGTTACTTCAAGAAAACAACAAAACTGATAGACTTAGATCAGTATCTTTAAAATGTTATCAAATGGCGCTTTACTCTCCTCTAGAATTTCCTTGAGCGTGTTTTGTATAAAAGCAACCTCCACAAAAACCTCCACAAAAACCCATCTATCTTTTGCAGGTATAAAGAACCACTAGCCTGTTAGGTGGAATAAAATTAACACAGGGGGGAGTCAGGCAGTAGGGCAGCTGGCTAAGCTCATGTGACGCAAAAGCGCAAGGACTGGTGTAAGCATCCCAGTTCGAGCCCCCAGCTCCCCACCTGCAGAGGAGTTGCTTCATAGGCGGTGAAGCAGGTCTGCGGGTGTCTGTCTTTCTCTCCCCCTTTCTGTCTTCCCCTGCTCTCTCCATTTCTCTCTGTCCTATCTAACAATGACAACATCAACAATAACAACAACAACAACAATAAAAAACAACAAGGGCAACAAAAGGGAAAATAAATATTTAAAAATAATTAACACAGGGATTACAAAGGCTTGATAGAGCAAAGCCCATCACAGTCACTTTAAGTTTACGTTGTTTAAAAAAATAAATAAAATAAAATAAAGCAAAAAATAAAAGGGTATACACATAATTACCATATCCTCTCAATTTATTTATTTTGCCTTCTAAATTTAAGCTGCAGAAAATAAACCTTTTAATGTTTATAAACAGGAAATGTTGAACTTCAACATTAAGGCACAGTAATAACAAACAACCACTTAAAAATAGCTTCACTCTAATGATCTTTGCAGAGCGTTTTCTTTTTGCTCCTGTACAACTCTTCTGAAGTTCAGACCGACTCAAGCTGTTTTTCCATGAATTAAATAAAAGCATCAGCTCTGCGAGTTTGAAATGATTCTGTCTCACTCTAGCTTTCAGCTTGGTCCTACACCACCACCTGCCTTTTTGTTTGTTTGTTTTTTTTAACTCAGGTTTCCAACCTAGCTTCAAATTACTAGTCAATGATCACACCATGTAATGAAGTTGGTGGATTAGCCGAAACGAAAACCCAGAATCCTCTATACCACTTTTCTTTTCGAACACAGGTGAATTATTTATCACCTCGTTCACCAACACTGTTTTAATTTAGAGAGTAGTTCATTGGATGCCAGGTATAAAGAAAGAGTCTGGCCTCAGAACTTTTTGACCCTAAGGAGCATTGACAGAAGATGGAAGGAAAGCAACAAAGGAAAAACACAGGAGGAGGAATAATAACAAAGGAAGCCGACATCCACTGAGTTGACTCCCTATGACAGACATCCACATAATGCATTTCACTTCTTCTCCATTTGAAATTACTTTGTATAATTCTCTCAGCCCCAGAATGCAGGTAGTCTGTTTCTCATGTTAAGGCCTGGAAACGGCAGTTCACAAAAGCTAAACTTTTTTTTTTTCCCTCCAGGGTTATTGCTGGGGCTCAGTGCCTGCACCATGAATCCACTGCTCCTGGAGGCTATTTTTACCCCCTTTTGTTGCCCTTGTTGTTATTGCCTTGTTGTGGTTATTATTGTTGTTGTTGATGTCATTCATTGTTGGATAGGACAGAGAGAAATGGAGAGAGGAGGGGAAGACAGAGAGGGGGAGAGAAAGATAGACACCTGCAGACCTGCTTCACCGCCTGTGAAGGAACACCCCTGCAGCTAGGAAGCTGGGGGTTCGAACCAGGATCCTTATGCCGGTCCTTGCGCTTTGAGCCACATGCACTTAACCCGCTGCACTACAGCCCGACCCCCCAAAAGCTAAACTTCTTATTCAGGGTCACAAAGTAATTAAGCCGAATTTATTGTAGTGCTTTTCTGCTTCCAAAGTCTAATTGCTTTTTTCTATGTTGGATAAAATTAAAAATAATGTGTAGGAGTTTTCAAAATAACACAAAGGAAATCAATAATATGTTCAAATTACAACTGGATTGGTAAACAACCATACATCTAACTTCTTTATTAATATTTTGTTTATTTTTTTATTCATTGGATAGAGACAGAGAGAAATTGAGAGGGGAGAGGGAGATAGAGAGACACCTGCAGCCCTGCTTCACCACTCATGAAGCTTTCCCCCTGCAGGTGGGGACCAGGGGCTTGAACCTGGGTCCTTGTGCACTGTAGAGTGTGTGCACTCAACCAGGTGTGCCACCGCCTGCCTACTCCCATACATGTAACTTCTGTATTCAACTGCTTATAACAACTTTCCCAAGTGTGAAGTTGTCACCATTATGCTCAGCATGTATATAAAATCAGCTCTAGAAAACACCGGAAGCCTCTCATGGAGACTGTTTGGAGACAGTAATGAAGTTACATTCGAAAGCAAGACAAAGGCAGACAGTGTTCGGGACGGGACTAAATTGCCACTAACCTGCTGGACTTCACTCTCACCATTTGAGATTTTCTCCGTGTAAACAAAGGAATTGAATATCCGCTGAAAGGAAAAGAAAATAACATTAGATTTTCTTAGACAGCCATTTTCTGTGTGTGTATGTGAATCATTTGCTTACAACACAAATAGAATCCAGCAGACAAGATTTAATTAAAATGCAGTGATTTCATACAGAGAAGCCCAAATGCCAGCCAAAGTCAATCGCAGTTATATAAGCAATACCCAGGCACTTGTGCAAGTGAAATAAACCAGATGTTATACTATATTTTTCATATTCAGAAAGACATTTAATTACAGATCTCCAGAGTCCAATGCTGTTTTATCCAACTGGTATAAGCTGACCAGAGTTGTGTTTCTCATTTAAAGCCTGCACTCCCTGAACGCTGTGATTGTTTACAGACATGAACATCTAACGTGACAAAGCTCTTGAAGGAGGATTCTTTCCATACTCTCTCATTTTCATAGCTAACCAGTACCTACCAAATATTATCTATCACCTTCATTACCCAAGCACCTCTCAAGAGACTAATATAACAAGTCCTGCCAAATCTGCTTGGCTATAAGAAAAGATCCAGTTTTTACATGCCAGGGAACAGGACAACCTTGCCAAGACATTAGTCCAAACTGAGACACACACATTCTTCCACTAGACTGTGCATAACTCATATAGACTCCTCCATACATGGCTGGAGTTAAAAACCTTTCCACAGGGAGTTGGGGGGTAGCACAGGGGGTTAAGCCC
The DNA here is from genome assembly GCF_950295315.1 of Erinaceus europaeus. Classification (NCBI taxonomy): domain Eukaryota; kingdom Metazoa; phylum Chordata; class Mammalia; order Eulipotyphla; family Erinaceidae; genus Erinaceus; species Erinaceus europaeus. Next base: position 84,102,466 of record NC_080174.1, on the reverse strand, counting down.
AAGTGACGCAAAGCGCAAGGACCGGCGTAAGGATCCTGGTTCGAGCCCCCAGCTCCCCACCTGCAGAAGAGTAGCTTCACAGGCGGTGAAGCAGGTCTGCAGGTGTCTGTCTTTCTCTCCCCTTGTCTTCCCCTCCTCTCTCCATTTCTCTGTCCTATCCAACAACAACGACCACAATAATAATTATAACAATAAAACAACAAGGACAACAAAAAGGACTAAATAAATATTAAAAAATTAAAAAAAACCTTTCCACAAACTTATAACTTACCCCCCCCAAATGCTACCATTACTGAGCAAGCACAAGAGAGAAACACAGAATCAAGTTTTAAACAACAATCCAAGCTCTATGCGTGTTACAGGCGGAGGAGGAGGAAGGAGGGAGGGAGAGAGGCAGGGAGGGACAGAGAAAGAAAGAGGGAAAGAGGGAGGGAGAGAAAGAGAAGTGGGGAGAGAAGCAGTCCTATCGTTTATCCCACAGTGTTACAGTACCAATGGAATTCTCCTGATGAGTATGCAGTCAGGCTGGGAGATGTCAGCCAAAATTTCCCTTTCTGTCTGACTGCCAAGTGTTGTCAGCATCTGGGACAGTTTCCCAGACAACCTAACACACCTGCATGCTTGTGGTGTAGGAGACAATGTCAAGTCCATCAATGGTGGTGCAAGTGAAGGGAGATCAAGGGGCCAAGGGGAAGGGGGGGAGCAGGGGTGGGGGTTGAGAGCAAACAGACTTTGAGGAGGACCTGAGGTAGAATTAAGGTGGGGAGCCGGGGTTCCATGCTAATTCTTAAGTTCCTAGATAGATGTCATTACTATCTAAACTTCCCATCTAAATTCTGTACTTTAGCTTTCAAAGACTGTTCAGAGTTAAAAAATAATTTTCTGAAACACTAATATAATCCATAGAGATATCTGGATCTATGTAAATGCATTGCACAGGTCTGTTTTATGGTGACACAGGAAATAGAACCTGGAACCGGAGACCCAGGCATGAAAGTTTTTTGCATAAATGTTGTGTTTCCCCACCTCACCCCCACCTTCTTTCTTTGTTTTTTGCTAGTAAAAATAGAGCATTTCTCAATAGTAATAAGACATATGTGCTGGGAAGTACTAGCAAGGGTAGTTTTGGTCCCTAATTCGCTCATTCATAATTTTAATAATTACTAATTGGCAGTATTTTATGTAAATTTTAAAGATGTATGAACATAGGGAATCGGGCCGTAGTGCAGAGCGGGTTAAGGGCACGTTGTGCAAAGCGCAAGGACCGGCGTAAGGATCCTGGTTTAAGCCCCCGGCTCCCCACCTGCAGGGGAGTCGCTTCACAGGTGGTGAAGCAGGTCTGCAGGTGTCTGTCTTTCTCTCCCCCTCTCTGTCTTCCCCTCCTCTCTCCATTTCTCTCTGTCCTATCCAACAACGATGCCATCAATAATAACAACAATAACCACAACAACGATAAAAAAACACCAAAGGTAACAAAAGGGAAAATAAATATTAAATTTTTTAAAAAGATATATAAACATTTCTATATTTTATTTTTCCTGTGTGTGTGTGCGTATGCGTGTGTGTGTGCGCGCCCGCCAGCCTCTAGGATGATCCCTGGGGCTCAGCACCAGCACTACAAATCCACCACTCCTATGATCCCTCCCCTTTTTGGGTCCATTTTACTCGATAGGACAGAGAAAAATTCAGATGGGGGAGATAGAAAGAGAAAGAGAGACACCTACAGACCTGCTTTACCACATTTGATGTGTCTCCGCAGCAGGTGAGAAGCGGGGGTCTCGAACCCGGGGCCTTGCACATGTCCTTGCGCTTAGTACTATGTGTGTGCTTTACTGAGTGCATCACTGCTCAGCCCCCGACATTTCTATATTCTCTACACCTAATAAGTATGAGTCGGTTTTAAAAAAGAAAAAAAAAAATGAGAGCCGCAAAGAGTTTTAGTTTTGAACTGTGTTGATTTTGAAGATAGCCTACTTTATCCCAGTCTCTCAACCACCCCAGACATCAAAGATGACCTGCAGGTGTAATAACCGGGCTATCACCAAAGCGAACAATTTACTGCCCCTTTAGCCCCACCCCCTGCCCAGAGGTTTTAGTGAGAGGTCAGTCTAGACAAGTACCACTGTACTAGGAAGTCGGTCACCCCAAGTTTATGGGTATGTGCACTATCTGAAGGTATAAAAGGGAGTTTGCACTACACCACCAGGCCACAGGACAGGAAGACAGCAAAGCAGTTTCTGCAACGCACTGTCACAAATGGGGCTTGGAGGTCAGAGTCCAGCAGTGCTACACATAGCACATAGCTTAAAGGTATATAGGACACAAGTAGCACCTGAACTGGAATTGGCGTCTTGCACCAAAGTAAAAGACTCTGGGGTGGCTGGGTGGGGAGAATACAGATCCAAGGATGACAGAGGACCTAGTGGGGGTTGTATTGTTATATGGGAAACTGGAAAGTGTTATGCATGTACACACTGTTGTAGTCACTGTCGAATGTAAAACAGTAATTCCCCAGTAAAGAAATTTTTAAAAAGTATATATGACTTTCATAATTTCTGGCATCATCTAAGTCATTACATTTGACCCCACAACAACCAAATGTGGCAGGCGGGGCAGGAATCTGAAGCTACCTTTCACAGACGAAGATAAATAATATATATATTATATATATAAATAAATAATATATATTATATATATACATATATATGTGTGTGTATGTATGTGTGTGTATATATATATATATATATAGCTTAAAAGTTAGAAAATGTCTTACAAGTAGAAAATTAAAGTGGTGGGTCAGAACCTAGGTCCTGAGTTAAAAACAGCTATTAAGGGGCCACATGGTGGCACACCTGGTTGAGTGCACACACTCTACAGTGCGTAAGGACCCAGATTCAAGTCCCTGGTCCCCACCTGCAGGGGGAAAGCTTTGCAAGTGGTAAAGCAGGGCTGCAGGTGTCTCTCTGTCTTCTTCCCTCTCTATCTCCCTCTACTTTCTTGATTTCTGGCTGTTTCTATCCAATGAATAAGTATTATAAAAAAAACAGCTATTAAACAAACATACTCATGTCACCTTTTAGTTTAGGATAATTAGAAATCTTAACTCCTTTGTGGAAGGGGGGATGATGTCTTGACTGTCCTCTACCCGTTTAACTTTAAGTTTAGTCTAATGTGCCTAGATAAACTTTTTTATACCTGACTATTGTTAGGAGAAATTATGAGCCCCATGGCATTAAATTTGTATTAATTTTGACTTCTCATGAAACTGTAAAAGGAACAGAATACAGGGTATGGGGTTGTCTTTAATTTGAGAGTCAAGAATTGAGATAATGTTGAGGTCAGAAATGACAGGAAGTTCCTGGGGGAACACAGACACTGCTGCACCATGCTGGAACACATGTTCCCCAGGCATATCTGAGTGTGCCTAGGGGAAGGAAATTTCTGCACAGGAAATGGAAGTTGTAATAGGTGTGGGTGTGGCTTATCGAGGAGGTTAAGGGGGGCTTGGATATTTATAGGCTACATCTGTGGACCTGGCTGGCTCTCCTCTTTAGGTGAGCCCAGGTCAAGATCTACAGAAAAGGCTCCTCTCTCTCTCTCTCCTTCCTCTCTCTCCCTCTCCCTCTCCCTCTCCTTTTCCCTCTCCCTCTCCTTCTCTCTGCCTAGGTGAGCCCCGGGCATTATGTTAGTAGAAAGGGTTTTTCTGTCTCTTATCCTAATGTGAATGTTCTCCATTTTCCTGAATAAAGTTTAAAATACCTGAAAATCATGCTTTCTCCTCAGTTCTCTGAAGCAATGGGGAAGTGAGGGGAGAGAGCAAAGTCGCCAGTAAATTCTCCCCAATACTTCATTGACATATTGGTGACCTCAGGATAAAGAGTATTTTGGTTGTTAGGACTTGGAAAAGGGCTGGCGAGACGCATAGTGGTTATGCAAAAAGATGTTCATACCTGAGACACCAAAAGTCTTCAGCACCATAAGCCAGAGCTAAGCAGTGCTCTGGTCTTTCTGTCCATGTATCTTTGTCTCTGTATGCCTCACACAGAAGATGAAGAGGAAGAAGGCAAGAAGGAAGGAAGGAAGGAAGGAAGGAAGGAAGGAAGGAAGGAAGGAAAGAAAGAGAGGAGAAAATGATTTTTTTTTTTTTCCCTAAATGTGAAACTAATGAGTGAATCACAAGTGGTCAGATTGGTTAAGCCTCTTACATGATTTACTCACAGTAACAGGATAAGGTAAGGTAGAGAGGGTAGATATTCTAGTCTATTCCAAGTTGAAGGAAGGAAGGAAGGAAGGCAGGAAGGAAGGAAGGAAGGAAGGAAAGAAAGAGAGGAGAAAATGATTTTTTTTTTCCCTAAATGTGAAACTAATGAGTGAATCACAAGTGGTCAGATTGGTTAAGCCTCTTACATGATTTACTCACAGTAACAGGATAAGGTAAGGTAGAGAGGGTAGATATTCTAGTCTATTCCAAGTTGAAGGAAGGAAGGAAGGAAGGAAGGAAGGAAAGAAAGAAAGAGAGGAGAAAATGATTTTTTTTTCCCCTAAATGTGAAACTAATGAGTGAATCACAAGTGGTCAGATTGGTTAAACCTCTTACATGATTTACTCACAGTAACAGGATAAGGTAAGGTAGAGAGGGTAGATATTCTAGTCTATTCCAAGTTGAAGGAAGGAAGGAAGGAAGGAAGGAAGGAAGGAAGGAAGGAAAGAAAGAGAGGAGAAAATGATTTTTTTTTTCCCTAAATGTGAAACTAATGAGTGAATCACAAGTGGTCAGATTGGTTAAGCCTCTTACATGATTTACTCACAGTAACAGGATAAGGTAAGGTAGAGAGGGTAGATATTCTAGTCTATTCCAAGTTGTTGCTTAACTTTATCCCAATTCCCTCGAGGACAAATGGAATTCCAGAAATTTGAGCTCTTAATTTGAGCACAATTAAGCACTGGAAAGAACTCTCCTCAGTGTGCAAGTTTCTGGAAGTCCATAGTATCCTTCATCGTCTCTGTTCTGATGAAAAAACTAAAGTAAGAATGTGCTTTGTTGCTATTATACGGTGGATGAATTACTAAATTAGGTGGAGGAGGTTTCTTATTTTGTTATCTTTATTGGATAGAGACTGCCAGAAACCTGGGGCCTTGCACACTGGAATGTGGGTGCATGACCACCTGCTTTGTCAGACACATAACCAAGCCACCAAGCACTAGAGCGAGTTTCAATTTGGCCTCTCTCTCCCTCTGCCCTTCTCCCTTTATGTGAATAAAAGCAGCTCAAAACGGTAAAGCCCCAGACACAACCCCCCCCCAAAAAAAAAAAAAAGAAAGAAAGAAAAGAAAATCATTTTAAGTATAAATTTCAGTGGGTCCTCTTTCCCACACTCAAAAGAAAACCGGTGTCAAGCAGGGGTACATTCGGTGGAGTGCACATGTCCTATGAGGACATAGGATCAATACCCAAAATGAAAACTATCCTCTCTCTAATTCATATGGGCATTCTGGATAACTGGCAGCACCATCTAAAGTTAAGTACGTACATATCCGGTAGCCCAATAGTTTCCATCCCGGCTATCCACCTAGTAGAAATATATTTACACCTCAGGTTTGAAGTTGCCTCTGCCTCACAGAAGGAAATGTCAGTGGTATGGTTTGTGTCTGTCTGTCTCTGAATTTCTAGCTGAAGAAGTTGATGTGGATTGCTAAAACCCCAGTGACAGCAACACACACACACACACACACACACACACACACACACACACTATGTGTTTATAAAAAGAAAAGCTTGATTATGGTCATTGCAGCACTAACTCATAATACCCCAACCTGGAAAAAAATCCCAAATGTCTATCGGCAATAGAACAGACAGACAAATCTGGGACATTGATTCACACGATGGCGGCTCTGGGATGAGACTGACTTCAGAGTTGCAACATGTGTCAACAGCATGACTCATACACATAATATTGAAGGAAGGAAGCCTGGCATTAGGACACAAAGGGCACAATTCTGTTTATACCAAGTTCAAAGTTAGGGAAAACTAGTCTGTCCCATTAGAGGTCAGGGCAGAGGTGACCTTTTTATGGGAGAGTGAATAGAATGAGGTGTGAAGACCATACCTGGGAAACAGACATTGATGTGAGATGTCTATACCCATGTTCTTTGCTGTTATGTGTGTTATATTCAAGTATCAGTACTTCAAAATATGTACTTCAAACAGACACCTCAAACAGTTTCTTTAAACTATACCATAGTCAAATATTTTGTTTACTTTAAAAACTACTCATAAATTATTTAGGGCTGGGGGGACATAGATAGCATAATGGGTATGCAAAGAGACTCTCAAGGCTGAGGCTCTGAAGTTCCACATTCAATCCCCTAAACCACCAGAAGCCAGAGCTGATCAGTGCTTTTGTGTATTAAAAAAAAAAAAAGGCAAATAATTAATTATTTTTAAGAAACTACTCACAAATTATTTAAAAGGATAAGAGTCTACACTCCAGGGAGTGGGGTGGTAGTACAATGGATTAAGCACACGTGGCACAAAGCACAAGGACTGGTGTTAGGTTTTTGGTTCGAGCCTCGGGCTCCCCACCAACCCTCCAACTCCCCCACAAAAGGAGACTTGACTCTAAGTCGAAAATGGGAGCTAAGTAACAAGTGAATACAGTAGTCTCTCATTTCTAAATGAAAAAAAGAGATGTTGGGAGTTGGGCGGTAGCGCAGCGGGTTAAGCGCATGTGGTGCAAAGCGCAAGTACTGGCCTATGGATCCCAGTTCGAGCCCCCGGCTGCCTACCTGCAGGGGAGTCGCTTCACAAGCGGTGAAGCAGGTCTGCAGGTGTCTGTCTTTCTCACCCACTCTCTGTCTTCCCCTCCTCTCTCCATTTCTCTCTGTCCTATCCAACAACGATATCAATAACGACAATGATAATAACTACAACAACAAAACAAGAAGGGTAAAAAAAGAGAATAAATAAATAAAAATAAAAAAATAAAAGAGATGTTGTGTACGTGTGTGTATATGCTTGTGTGTGTGCACTTTGCAACCTGCTTCTTCCAGCTCTCAAAGAGCTGGCACCTCAGTTATTCCCTGTCCCCCAAGACCCCAAATCTACCCTCCTCCTTATCCGCCAGCTCCATCCCTCCCAAGTCTACTTAATTGATTCTGCTGAACTCATGGCAAGTGAATTCTACTTTGCTGGAACAAGAACGTGTACAGGAGTGTTTAATAAGATGACCAGTCCTGACAGTGGGCCACGCCTTCAATCCTCAACAGCTCTGTCAAATTTTAACTAGATATTTAAATGAATGATACTAAACAATACCAAACAATAGAAGAAATAAACCCTTCGACAAGACTAATGAGATTCTGTTGCTCGCCCTCCCTGAGCTTTGCTAACAGAATATAGAATGGATTTTTCTTCTCCCAGAAAAGTTATTCTCTTGCTGTTTACAGGACAGTATATCAAGTCAACTCAGCTGAGAGTTCTCTTATAGCCATATTCAGGTCTGGATCTTTTCCTAAGATCCTTGGAATAGTGGCCCAAGGGGAGGAAAATACTGATCACCACTGTCATCTCAAGAAGTTGCCCAGACAATATTTTTAGTCCACCTGAATGTTAGCTCTCAGGCTTGTACAAAAATCAATAAAGTGATGGGAGCCATGGCACATACCTAAAATAGACTTCCTAGTCGCTTCCCACATGAAGACCTCCTAATTTCATCTGCTCTATTCCTGCCTTTGGCTTCCTGTTTATTAAACAAATTGTCCTGCTTTATATCTTACTGCCTTTGAGCCACCAAGTTGCAAGAGCTACTATGATGCCATCCCAACTTCTTTGGGCAGATGAACTCACCAATGTGTCCTGGAACCTCACCTCTCCAGAACCCTACCCCACAAGGGGAAGATAGAAACAGACTGAGGATATGAATCCACCTCCCACTGTCCATATCCAGAGGAGAAGCAATTACAGAAGCCAGACCTTCCACCTTCTGTATCCCATAAAGAATTTTGGTCCATACTCCCAGAGGAATAAAGAATAAAGGAGTTTCCAATGGAGGGGATGGGACCTGGAACTCTGGTGGTAGGAATTGTACCCCTTTTATCTTGCAATCTTGTTCATCATTATTACATCACTAGTTAAAAAAAATTTTTTAAAGTTGACCAACACTAACCATTAATAGAGGAAATGCTATTGTTAAAGCAAACTCCAAGGATCGCTGCACAGAGAATTAATGGCATGAATTAAGTGTTTCAAGAAAGAAAACATATGCATGCCTTTATTTTTCCTGAAGCATCTCCAGTGAATAATTTTTTACTAGGTTTTTAAAGATCTCTCCTGCCCAGATTAGGCAATCCCTAATTTTTACCAGACTATTTAACCTCACACCACTGAACATATGGAATGTCTAGGAAAATTACATTCTCTGAGGAGACTCTCCATTCTGTATTCTGAGATCACAGATCAGTGGTATAAATCCCAGTCATTTTTTTTTTTTAATCCCTAAATTAGTTCATGCTAGATACAAGCAGTTTGGGAGAAGTTCTCTAGAACACTGAAAAGGTTATTGCTGAAACTATAAAATCTTAATGTCCAACAGTAAAGGACTGAATTATGCTACATTTTACTTGATATAAAATATGTTGTGCAGCTATTAAGTATGTTTAGGGCCAAAGAGGTGTGGCTCACAGCTAGGGTACACGCCTTGTCATGTGCATGGCCCAGAAAGGATGTGACCTTGGCACCATCTGGAAGGTGTCATGGTACCATGAAGGGCTCTGATGCTTTGGGGGTCCCTTCCTCTGTCTTTCTAAATGAAAAAGCAGCCCAGGAGTGGTGACATCTTGCATGTGTGAGGCTCCAGCTCAGCAAATAAAATGTTCTTATTATGGGAGGGTGGGTGTTGGTACACACCCATGTTACCAAGCACCAAAAAACCAGGGGTTAAAGTTCCTAGTCCCTACCTGCAGGGGAAACTTCACAAGTTGTGAAAGAGTGCTGTGGTCTCTCTCTCTCTCTCTCCCTCCCTCCCTCTCCCTCCATCCTCTTTTCCTCTCAATTTCTTTCTCCTATCAAATAGAAATAAAGAATAAAGAATAAATTTTAAGAAGTGTTGTTTCCTGATTCTTGTTATTGTTAACATTGTCATGACAGCATTGACATATGTACATTCTGACTCTGTGTGCAGGTTACATTACATTAATGTGCCCTGGGTCCTATCAAGGATCCAAAATTACTTCAGGTGCTATACAAGACATTGCCGGTCTAGTTTCACGAGCAGAAGAGAGATGACCAGGGACTCATGGCTGAGCTGGAAACGCAGTTCAATCTTTATTGACGAGCATGGATGTAGTTCAACAATCTAATCTCTCCATTAGAAAGCCCTGTCTTTTATATCTCCTGAGGCAGAAGTGTCAGGAAGAGGAAGTAGGTAGGATAGGGGGTGGGGAGAAGGAAAATAGCTCTAGAACCAGTGGGGATTAAACCAGTGAAAACAACGATTATGTAAATAGACTACAACGTCAAGCAATGCAACAGAAGGGGTCTTAGAAGCAGAATTTAGAAGCAGACCAACATTTCCCCCTTTCTTTTTAACTAATGGCCATAGTATCTGGAGTATGGGGTGAACAGAAACCTATACCATACAGGCATTTTCAAAATAACTGGCACAAGACATGGGGGAAACAAGTAAGAGAGCAGCAAAAACCAGTGTGATGCCTAGGGAAGGCCTGAGGGGGCGTTTTCTGCCTCAAAGGGCAAGGCCTAGAAGGCAAAAGGGCATTTCCTGCCTCTATGGGCATCTCTTGCCTCTGGGGGCGCTTCATGCCTCAGAGGGTGTTTCTGCCTCTATGGGCATCTCTTGCCTCTGGGGGTGTTTCATGCTTCAAAGGGAGTTTCCTGCCTCTGTGGAAAGGACCTGGTAAGGAGGGGGGGGTTTCCTGTCTCTGTGGACAGAGCCTGCAGGTGAGGGGGTATGGCCTATAGAGTCCCAAGGCTCTGGCTGCAAAGTCCATGGACTGCTGTGGTCAGTCTTTGAGAAACCCAGCAGCGTAAAGGGAAACTGCTGTAAAGTTGTGTAAAGTGTCCAAGAGGTGTACCAGTAAGTCCAATAGAAGTGTCAATCCAAAGCAGATGGCAAACACCATCCACCCTCCCAGCTATTAAGGTCAAATGGAAAGACCCACTCGATAAAATTTGGACAGGGCCTGACCCCCTATTGACCATGGGGAGGGGTTTCGTATGCATTTTTCCACAGAATTACTCCAAACCTGTCTAGATTCCTGCCCACCATGTCCGCCAATACCTGCACGATGGAGCTGCTATCCCTGAGGAACAAGAAATACTGCAAGAGGACTAGAAGCAGGACGCACCCCAGGACCCATAATGACATGACAGAATAACCTCAGGAGCCATAATGACATGACAAAATCTGAAAAATCTGGTTCACAGAGCTCTCTCTCTTACCCCTTCTCTGAATATCTTATGATATTCAGATATCTGAATATCTTATGCTATGACTTATGCTATGACTGGCCAGTTGTATTTTGTGAGTGTGTTAGGTGACCAAAAATTTTTGTATGACCCATTTTTCTCAGAGTACTCTGAAACTTAATTGACTTTATATAAAAATGCTGGACGCAGCCAAGGTTTCTAGAGACGTCCAGAAACATTCCAAAAAAAATTTTTTTTCTCTATTGATTTTTTATATATGTCTTGATACAAATGTAAAGTGCTTAGTCTTAAACTGTGTGAGTAAAGACAGATCTAAATTAGTTTTTAAAATGATATGTTTTCGTAACGAAAGTTTTTCTCCTCCTGTGTGTTATAACTAAATGTTTATGGGTATGTTTCAAGTTTGGTAAACATTAACTTAATAGTTAAAAGTGTAACCTTGAAGCTACATTATTACCAGGCAAGGTAAAATTAATTTGCTACAAGTAACTAACTATTCAAGGTAAAAGTCTAAATGTTTAACGTGACAATACATCCCCAAAACTAAAATACAAATTCTCTATACAGGACACTTTTGGAGGAACCCCAAAAGTGCCCTGTAAACTAATCTTGTGGAAATTAATCCACAACAGATCTGGCATCAATCTGACACTGTAAATGTTAAAACCATTGTCACTAACATGCATTAACTCTCTAAGTAACCTGAGTCTGTTTATAGTCCAAAGTTAAAAAATCAATATATATTTTAACTAAAATTGGTCTGAGGATCCTGCTGTAGAGACTGCTACAGGATGTCACATTAGATGACCTTTAAACAAAATTATAAAAATACTTAAACCAATTATAATCATTGAATTATCAATTATAGTAAACTTCTAACTTGTCAAAAGTTTTTTTCTCACAAGTAATTGACTACAACTATGTCAAAGCCTTCACAGGAAGAACCATCTGCTCATATGGTAAGGCATTAAACTATAAGAAGTTCCTCCATGTAGAACTTATGTAAATTAACAACATTCACATATTTTTCTACACTTAACTGGTCTGTCTCGTTTTGCCACTATAGGCCTGCCTTTGTCAGCCAACAATTTAACGATGTTTCCCTTTATAACATCACCCATGCCACAGACATCCCTTACTACCCCCAAAGACAAATGGTTGTTGAGAAGGCCCACCAAATGGCTAGGCTCAATTAAGTAAAGAAAGAAATAAGGGTAGATACATTCCCCCCAATATTCAGTTGGCTAAGGCACCAAACCTCCTTTTCTATAAAAAAATTTAAATCAGATGCCCTGCTAACCACTGGAAGCAGACTGTGTTTATTTCACAGGAATCCCAGGAAAAACCATCTGGACCCCTGCACACTCTGACATCGCCCACTAGACAGCACAACTACAGTGGCACACCCCCTGAAACCCATGATATGACCTGACATGATCTGAAAAACCTGATTCACAGACTCCAAAGAACAGAACTTTCTTACTGCATGTCTGCCCTTCCTGCTTCTGCTTTGCCTGTCACGTTTTGGCAGTTCCAGCTCACTCTCTACAGAAAAGTGGAATTCCAGCGGCTGATCTTCCCCATGGAGATAGACCTACAGCATTTCATCCCCTGGCATTTCTTCCCCTAGTCACCTACTTTGGACTGAGACTTCTATCGGACTTGCTGGTATACCCTTTGGACACTTTACACAATTTTATAGCAGCTTCCTTCCCTTCACACTGCTGGTTTTTCAAAGACTGACCCGGAGTAGTTCGTGGACTTTGCAGACTGTTGCCTTGAGGACTATACAACACCAAGTAGCCCCTCCACTTGGCAGGCCACGCCCTTCCGCCTACAGGTCCTGTCCTTTGAGGCAGGAAACACCCTTCCCCCAGAGGCAGGAGATGCCCCAGATGCAGGAAACGCCACCAGAGACAGAAAACACCCCCTTGCCCAACAGCCTTCCTTTGGCATCACACTGGCTCTTACTGCTCCCCTACTTGTCCCTTCCTGTTTTGTTATAGCATTCAGGTTTATGCCCAAAAGGTTTCTGCTCACTCCTACACTACTATTCCTCTGTCACAGATGGAGTCTTTTACAGACAATGACCCATCTTAATGAGATGACTAGATAGAAAGATAGGGAACGATATAGAAATATTGTGAAGAGATGGTGGAGCCTGGCAGAGCTTAACCTATGAGATGAGTCCCTCCAGGTAAGTCTCTCTCTCTACAGAGGGGTTGAGCACAGGGAGGACACATAAATCTCACAAGGTTGGCGGCCATGTAAGTCTTCCCTCCCCCACAAAAACATCCTACATCTTCCCACCTGAGCGTGGCATTCCTTAAAAACATTTAAGCCTGCTCCACTCTAACTTTCCTATACTGTGGCCATTAGATATAAGGAAAGGGGGAGATGCTGGGAAATTGTGCAGATGCAGTCACATCTGCCATGTTGTCCCCTCAGGCTAGTGCCAGTTCCCGCGAGAGTTGGGACATTCTCATAGTGCCTTTCCCAACCAATCCTGTCCCGGCTCGTCACTCCCGGTTTCTGCCCTATAAAGCCTTTCTTCTTCCACCCCTTCCCTTGCTCTCTTGCCCGCTTTTCACTTCTGTGATTAGACGCAGGGAAGGTTGCTGCACGAGGCAGCCATTTGGGCTAGCCCCACGTGGCCCGAACCACTGCGCTCTCACCCAACTCTGAGGTGCCCCGTGAATAAAGAATTGTGTTCCCTCTCCAATCCAGATCTCCTCTCTCTCTCTCTCTCTCTCCTCCATGTGGCAGCACGACAAGACATTATTCCTTGTGACAGTCAGAACCATTCTTCACAGTAGTTACTATATGCTCATTTTACATCAGAGAAAAGTGAGGTCCTGAGAGGTCTACTAGCTCACAGTCAGTTAGAAGTGGCCAGTAAATAAGTGGGCAGGTCTGGATGCAAAATTTGCCTTAGTCCAAAGTTTATATACTCTTCTGTGCAAACACCGTCTTATCACAGAAAACTTACATAAAATCTAGACATTGGCCAAAATTGTAATGGAACTTGCCTATGAATAATGCAGAATATATCTTTTTCCCTTTGCTCTCCAACTTCAAAAGTAAGTAAATGTATATTATATATGTATATAAACACACACATATTTATTTCTAGACAGAGACAGGAAGAAAGGCGGGGGAGTGGAAGAGGGAAGACTACAGTCAACTGCAGCACTGAAGCGTCCTTCCATGCAGTGGGGGGCTGGGTCAAGCCTGAGTTATGCCCCATGACACAGCAGCACACGGTCCAAGTGAGCTAAATTGGTGAGCCACAAATACTGAATCTTTTATTAATAATGGATAAAGGTAAGAATATTCTTAGTAATGCCACACACACATACATACACACATATACAAGGAGGGGGCATTTTTAGAGTTGCAGTAAACTCTAGAACCATTTGCAGTGGAGTCCCTTCACAAACAGTGAAGCAGGTCTTTCTCTCCCCCTCTCTGTCTTCCCCTCCTCTCTCCATTTCTCTCTGTCCTATCCAACAACGACTACATCAGTAACAACAACAATAAAACAACCAGGGCAACAAAAGGGAATAAATAAATTTTATTTTAAAAGAACTATTTGGGGCCCATGATTGCTCAACAATCTGTTTGGCCTCGTATGTTAACTCTCTTTTCAATCACCAGGTTCCAGACGCCACCAGGATGCTGGCCAGGCTTCCCTGGATTGAAGATCCCACCAATGTGTCCTGGAGCTCAGCTTCCCCAGAGACCCACCCTACTAGGGAAAGAGAGAGGCAGACTGGGAGTATGGACCGACCAGTCAACGCCCATATTCAGCGGGGAAGCAATTACAGAAGCCAGACCTTCTACCTTCTGCAACCCTCAATGACCCTGGGTCCATGCTCCCAGAGGGCTAGAGAATGGGAAAGCTATCAGGGGAGGGGGTGGGAAATGGAGATTGGGTGGTGGGAATTGTGTGGAGTTATACCCCTCCTACCTTATGGTTTTGTTAATTAATCCTTTCTAAAATAAAATAAAATAAAAAGAACTATTTGTACTGAATCATCATCTCAAGAGCTTTTGGAAGGAAAAAAATCAATGTAGCAGTTGAGATTGATCTTTATTATAAAAATCAGACCATGAACAGCACAGTGACTTGCAGGACATGAGGATATTTTAGTTTCAAGACAAAGGGAAATAGTTGGGTATGAATATCATGGCAGAGGAAGGGACCTAGAATAGGAACTAAAAACAAAATGCATCAGGACACAATGGATGACCTTGGACAAACAGGGCCCTACACCTAGATACACAAGTCCTGGCCTGACAGACTTCCGTATTTTGTTTAAGGTGCTAAATATAAATAATGATAACTAACATTTATATGCTGCTTTTTTATTATATTTCTGGCACTAGGTACTCTCTATAGGTTAATTCCCTTAACCTCACAAGTGCAAAGATGACTATATATATATATATATATATATATATATAGTATTAAAGTCAGTATGTTTGACAGTATAACTGTTACTCAAAGAGTAACTGTTCTGTCATTTGACTGTTGCTTTATCTCATAAGAATATTAAAATGACTCTTGTGTTCTATACTAGTGGGGTGGGATGGGTTGAAACACCTACACAGACATTACCAGCTGAGGTCTTACCTCAATCCTTTATTATTATTATTATTTACACTTTTATTGGAGGGAAATGTTGTTTTACAAGACAGTTGTCTCAGGGGCACAATCATTCCAACTCATTTCATTCTTAACCTCTTACCAAAGTTAATCTCTCCCTTGTGTGAGTCTCTGTAGCAAAGAATACCCACGCCACAATTCAATAAATATGTTCACTACAGAAAGTCGTAAGATACATAAAGGAAGAGGAGAATTACAATCCAATTGTTGTCTAGCTAGTCTGTACAAATCACCTGCCTAGGTCCATTTTACTTCATTTCCTTCTATTCATTTTAGTATCTAGGCTCTACCTTTGTTGTAAATTCTGTAACAATTTGTCCACGTCATGAGTCCCTGTACATAACAGGCATAAAAGGTTACCCATTCACTTAGGCATTAAATCATTCTGATCATTGTTTCTGGTTGGTTATTCAACAAGCAACAAAGCCAACACAGAGGAGGAAAGTATTTTTTCTCTATAGGACTTAAAAAAAAAAAACCTAAAAACATAATAAGGAACCCACGAACCGTTTCCAATCTATTTACAGTCTTATCCTCTCCAAATTTTTTTCCTTTCTATTTCTCCTTAGGCTCCAAGTACATATAGACACACACGTTTGCAAAAGAACTCAAATTATGAATTCCGTAGCCAGGCAGCGTTTAATTTAGCACTCTTGAAAACTAACATGTGCTCTGAATAGTGAGGAGGCATGGAGAGACTCACAAGTCGGTGACAAGTGTCACCTTTACAAAGGGCTGCCTGTTTTGGTCCACTCTATCCTTCAAAAGAAATTACAACAAAAAAGGAACAGCCTGCAGGCTGACATCGCAGGGAAAATCTAAAGCAATCATCTCAGCAAGCAAGGTTTCTCCTCTTGATCACTTGATTTCCTGTTGCAGCATTCAAAACCAGGAGACTTGTGGGTAAATATGAGCCCAGAGAACAAAGATTGGGCAAAACAAGACGGGAAACACTTCCCCAACTGCAATAAAGCTTCTGGCGGGTTACTGGATCTTTTGTTGCTGTTGTGTTGCCTTTCTAGGGGGAGGGTGGAGAGCCAAGTAAATCAGTTCCACATGTTGGAAAGATCCAGCCTTTAGTCAGTGTAATTTGACTATAAGTAACAGTCTTGACAATGCACAGGGCAACCTCTCAGAAATAGGGAGTCCAAGTTACCCAAACACTTTGCAGGTGGTGCCAATTTCCTCTCCCCTACTCCCACTGTCTTTGCTCCCACAGCCCCTACAATTCCATTAAGTCTGTTGTTGTAGTTTTTTTGTCTTATCTTGAAAGTTGCTAGAGAGAGGTGGCACTTTTCAGTGTATTCGATGCTAAGTGTGTGTGTGTGTGTGTGTGTGTGTGTGTGTGTGTGTGTGTGTGTGTGTGTGTGTAAACCCACACACTTGGGAATCTTTTGGAATCCATCCATGAAGGACAAAGGGACTGGGAAGCCTGAATAGCTTAACCTTCCAGACCTCAGTGATGATGTTTAATTAATAACTGGGTCAATCAATCATGCCCTTTCTGAAGGAGTCAGAAACCATGTGGAAGGCAATTGCTTTTTCTTAAGGAGTTCACTCACTGGCTGGGAGAAGAAAGTGAGAAGGTACAGCAAACAATGCAAGACAGACTTGGTATGAACTCAGCATGTTTGGCCCAGGTCCAAGGTGTTGTCAGAGTTCAGAGGGGGCTGGAGAACTCCAAAGAGATGAGAGACTTAGGCTTGACTTTGAGGTCAGATTCAAATCAGTGGGGGTCCCCAAAGGAAAGAAAAGGTTGGGTGAGCTTGGGTGAGTGCATTCTACATTCTAGATTTTTTGGCTTCTGAGAGGACTTTTATTCTAAAGAGGACCCACGGATCAATAATTATGATGATACAAACTCAGTATCACAAAGGGGACTTTTGGAAATGAAACTGAAGTAAATGCAATAAAAATTGATGGGGTTAGAATGTAAGGGTTGTTTGAAGCCAGGAAGAGGAATTGGACTGTATGCAAATGCTACATACTTAGTAAATATTTTGAATGAGAAAAATGTGTGTTGGCTGAAAAATCGAGCTGTTAAAAGCATTTTTTAACTGGGGAGTAGTGTCCTGATGAAATAGGTGCTTTTGGCATATTTGTATCCCTCAAGCCCATTTCTGTTAACAAGCCTCTTAACAAAGCAGAAAACCTAGTTTAGAAGCCAGTTACTCTCCAAAGCATCTGTGACAAGCCATGAACTGAAGCATCTTTCTTCTACGGCACTCGAAGGGCCTTGAGTTGAAGTTTCCCATGTGTCTAATCTCCTCTGTAAAATGATAAAATCCTGTGACGGACTATTTTATTCAATTGAGAAATTCCAACAGCATGTGAATGGAGCAAAATTATGGAATACAGTTGAAAAATAACTTGTTAAAAAAGTTTAAAGTGACTTGATATAAAATAACTGGGTTAAAAAGCACAGTTGCAATGTTGCATTCTGGGATGAAGGCAAATTTTTTTCCACATTTGAAGCTATGCTACTATGAGACTGCTTTGGCTGCTACTCATCTATACCATCTTTAAATGGAATTTTTATACATGCGACTCGGGCATATTTTACTAAGAGATTTTTTAGTACAATCATTAAATGTAGAAACGATAAATCAAAACTCATCACAAAGCCTAGATAATAAATTGCAGCTCTGTCCATACTAGATCTATGAGCTGGTGAAATCATTTAGCCTCTCTGGGCCTCACTTCCTTTACCTATAAAACGGAAAACTAAGGTTAGTTTATATAAAACTCCATGATTCTAAAATTTTTCACTCTACTATCATGTTAGAATTTTATTGGAATACCATTGCTAGACTTTTGAGACACCACTGACGCTAAGTCTGCCTTAAGAGGGCTGTTTAAAGAAAATTATATTTGCTAATGTAATTTCACTTAAATTCTTTCTTTCTTTCTTCCTTTCTTTCAAATGTTATAAACATAGCTCTAAGACTTGCTGCAGGGGGCTGGGGGGGGGGGGGGCAAGCACTAAAGGGATGCATTTCTTAAGATGAAGCTTTGAGCAGAGAAAACCCAGTGGTTTTAAATGTAGGCATTTAAGACACAAATCAAGGCGGTTAGGCTCTATGCAGTAAATGTGATGCTAATATGATTATAGAAATGTCTCCCAAGTCTTCCTAACTGTGGATCATTTTTCAGGCTCTTATAGCCATGGCGCCCGTCACGCATATAAAATGCCATGGAAACAACCCTGGCCCATGAAGCTTCTAGCACTTGCCACATTTCTCAGTGATAATTATTAACTAACACTTTGCTCTCAGATGCATAAATACAGTTTTAATAAATAAAATTGTAGGTGGTGAGAATGTATCTTCAAAATTTTAGGACTACAAAACAGAAACACAAAAAGGGACTTAAAAATCAAGGTAGCTGAACACACAGAGTGCTATGGCTTGAATGTGCGAAGCCCCAGCTGTGATACCTTTCTATGTTGCATTCGTACTTAATTCTAATTCTATCACTATTTCTTTCTAAAAAAAAATTTTATTAATATTTATTTATTTGTTCCCTTTTGTTGGCCTGTTGTTTTATTGTTGTAGTTGTTACTGATGTCGTTGTTGGACAGGACAGAGAGAAATGGAGAGAGGAGGGGAAAACAGAGAAGGGGAGAGAAAGATAGACACCTGCAGACCTGCTTCACCGCCTGTGAAGCGACTCCCCTGCAGGTGGGGAGCCGGGGGCTCAAACCAGGATCCTTATGCCGGTCCTTGTGCTTAACCTGCTGTGCTACCACCCGACTCCCATCATTATTTCTTAATTTGCAACAAGGGCATGATAATAATTATAGTAGGTTCTTGAGATGTTAAAGGCATGTACAAAACTTATGACTTGTAAGTAGAACTTAATAAACAGCATTTTTTTTTTTTAGAAAAAATACTTTAAAAAATAATTCTAGAAATGAAAAGCCATTTGACAGTATGTATGTTCCCCATCCAATTTTAGGAACTCTTCCAAATCAGCATTTCTGAAGTCTTTCAAAGTGACAAGACTTATCTTCATTAAAAACAAAAAACAAGGGGGTCAGGCGGTGGCGCAGTGGGTTAAGCGCAGGTGGCACAAAGCGCAAGGACCGGCGTGAGGATCCCGGTTCGAGTTCCCGGCTCCCCACCTGCAGGGGAGTCGATTCACAGCAGGTGACACAGGTCTGCAGGTGTCTGTCTGTCTCTCCCCCTCTCTGTCTTCCCCTCCTCTCTCCATTTCTCTCTGTCCTATCCAACATCGAACAACATCAACAATGGCAATAATAGTAACCACAATGACAACAAAAGGGGGGAAAAATGGCCTCCAGGAGCGGTGGATTCATGGTACAGGCACTGAGCCCAGCAATAACCCTGGAGGAAAAAAAAATGAAAAAAGAACAACTTATTTCCTAGAAATGGCTATCCCATTAGCTGCCAATGCTGCTATAAGCTTCACTTCCAGTCTCAACTGGCTTCTTCCAGTTTTTCTAGAAGCCCCATATGTGAAATGGGTCCTTGAGGAAGTGACATTTGCCTTGAGCATGGGTGGTACCTGTGGGGAGCACCTCTCTGAGAACACGCAGAGGCTCTAGGGTACTTGAAGTCCTCAGTGTTTATGTCAAGGAAGTGCAAGGAGTGAACTGAGACTAGGAAGTATGCAGATGGGTGCTGGTCCCTCACAATCTGGTATTGCTCAATCTGGCTCAAACTCTGGTGCAGGGCAGGTAAGGAGGTTTAAAAACACGCCGAGTTTGGAAATGCAACAATCAACTCTAGAACCCACAGCATCCATGCAGCCATCCAGAGTATCTTTCCAGACCTACCCAAAGAGGGAGGGAGGGGGGGCAAACCTGTTGATTTACTTTCAAGTTGCATTTTAAGAATTTGTGTATAAGCATCGAGGTAACCTCAGAAGGCAAAACCAATCCCTATTCTCCTGCAAAGGACTTCGGGGAATAAGATTTGGACTTAAGAATATCCACATCTCTCTATCTCAAGTCTGTGGTTGGCACGAATTACTGAAAACCTTCTGAGGCTAAATTTCCATCTCAGAGTTTAAACAATACACTGCTGACCCCACAGACGTGAAGCAGAGTGATTACCACCTACTACATTGCTATTAGAATTAAATAAGATAACTAGAATGGGGTGACACAGTGTTTCTGCCCGATTTTGCACACCTGACATAAAAAAAAAAAAACCACAGGGGGCCAGGTGGTGGTGCACACGAATGTGCAAGGACCCAGGTTCAAGCTTCAGTTCCCCACCTGCAGTGGGGATGCTTCGCAAGTGGTGAAGCAGGTCTTCAGTCATCTCTCTCTCTCTCTCTCTCTGCAATGGATTCTCAAGCATGCAGTCTCAAGTTCTTTTTTATATATAGTTATTTATTTATTGGATAAATCCAGAAATAAGAGGTGGAACGGGGAGACAGAAAGAAAGAAAGACAGAGACGCCTGCAACAGTGCTTCACCACTTGCAAAGCTTTCCCACTGCAGGTGGGGACTGGGGGCTCAAACTTGATTCCTTGTGCACTAACCAATAACCAGGTGCACCACCACCCAAATCCTGTATGCCTCTCTCTCCTCCCCCATCCATCAGTTTCTCTCTGTCCTATTGAAAAGGAGGAGGAGGAGAAGAAGAGGAAAGCCACAGAGAACAGTGCTAGCAAAAATATATTCATATGATTATCTAGTATCTAGCACAATAATAACCAATAGATGCCCAATACATGTTCAAAGAATAAATGTAAGATTTATTAGTCTATATATATATATATATATATATATATATATATATATATATATGAGACCGCATGATCACAAACCAGAGACAGGGTCAAGCTCTGGCTTCTTTGAGATCTTAATTTTCCACTTTTTAACAAACTAATTTCTTATGTAATTGAAAAAGGCCTGGGAATATGAAGTCTTCCAATAAAAGCCAAATCCTACTTACTACCACCACAATGGCAGTTGGAAAAAGAAGGAGAAAATATATTTTCTAAAACTACTGAACAGAGACAAAATCAGGAGACCATGTCATTCCCTGTACCAAGTAAATATTTACTTTGGCTAGAGTTCCTGGAAGAGAGCACGGAGAGTGGAAAAAACAGGGATTCTGGAAATCAGAATCTGGAGCCCAGCTGCACTGCTTGCTGAGGTACTGGAGAAATGTTGCTGGAATGGCCAGGGCCACCATTTTCTTGTGTCTAAAAATTGGTTTCATAGCATCTACCATTGTGTGGTGATTGCTAGTGGTGTCAGGTTTCTTTCTTTTTATTTTTTTTGCCTCCAGTGCTATCGCTGGGGCTCAGTGCCTGTAGTTGGAATCCACTGCTCCTGGAGGCCATTTTTCCCATTTTCTTGCCATTGCTCTTGTTGTTAAGATAGGACAGAGACAGAAAAAAAAAAGATAGGACAAAGAGAAATCAAGAAAGGAGGGGAACGGAGAGGAGGAGAGAAAGATAGACGCCTGCAGACCTGCTTCACTTCTTGTGAAGGGACACCCCCCCCCCCAGCCCCAGCAGTTGGGGAGTCGGGAGCTCAAACAGATCTTTACTCTGGTCCCTGTGCTTTGCGCCATGTGCGCTTAACCTGTTACGCTACCGCTGGGCCCCCGTCAGGTTACTTTTGAGGATGGTGAAAATGGTCCAAAATTAGCTTATGGTAATGGTTGTAAAGACTGTGAAAACATGCCAAGTCCTCCTGGATTACACACACTCAATGGCTGACTTCATGGAATGCCAGCTACCCCTCAGTATTAGCGATCTTTCGTGAAGGCTCTGAAAACTTGACTGTCTATCTGGACTATAACAGATCACACAATCAATTCTCACTAACAGCTGTATACACTGGATTTGCCTCTCAACTAGTGGGAATCAAGTTTCAGGATACTGAACAAATCCTGGTCTCCTCATTAACAAATGCAGACTGTTAGGATAATGAGGCTACAGGTCCAGGGGAAGCCAATTTGCACAAGATCACAGAGAACCTGGTGGAGGTGCCCTATTAATCGCTGTTTGAAATATTCTATACCAAAGAATCTTTTGAGTCAAAACATTTTTTATTGTGAATGCCCTTGAAGCATCAAAAATGCTCTCCCAACTTTTCAGTGTGTATAAACTCAGATTTCCACAGGGCATAAAGTATGGTATAGGGGAGGTGGGGGGAGGGTTGTAAAGAAAAAGATAAAATGGAAGCAGAGAACAGTCCACCAGAGAGGGCATCTACCTTGCTATCCACGCAGCCCAGATTCAAGTTTGGGAACCACATGGAAGATATCATGGCACCAGAGGCAGCTCTGGTGAGATGCTCACTTCTTCTCCCTATATGTTTCTCTTTCTTTCTTTCTTTCTTTCTTTTATTTTTTTAAATTTCTGTATTTTTCCCTTTTGTTGCCCTTGTTGTCGTTGTTGTTATTGCTGTCATTGTTGTTGGATAGGACAGAGAGAAATGGAGAGAGGAGGGGAAGACAGAGAGGGGGAGAGAAAGACAGACACACCTGCAGACCTGCTTCACCGCTTGTGAAGTGACCCACCCTGTAGGTGGGGAGCCAGGGGCTCGAACTGGGATCCTTATGAGGTCGCTGCACTAGCGCCTGGCTCCCTTTGTTGTGCTTTCTTATCTCTATATGAATGAATAAGTAGACTGGAAACCATGAAATCACATTTGTACAAGATATGAGAGAGAGACAGAGAGAGAGAGAGAGAGAGACTCATCATAGTATATATACAGCTGACCACTCAAAAGGAGGGGGGGGACAAAAGGCCATTTACTAACTTGTTCAGACACTAACAGCCGCTCTCCACTTGTAGCCACTAAGTTCAGGATTAGAGATGAAGCAAGCTTTGGGTGGAGCTTCCTGACAAGACAAGCAGAAGAAAAACTAGACTAGGCGCTCTGATTTGTGACCTCTCCGCCTTGGCGCTCGCTGCCCTGAAAGGTCTGTACGGTTCCCCTGTTGTACAAAGGAGGAAGCCACAGCCCCAACTTCCTCGACCGTCACACATTTCACTCACGGCATTTGGGGTTGCCCTTCCAACAACTTTCCGAAAGGCTCTGCTGCCTTTACCAAGAGTATGAAGTCTTTTGGTCCCTAAGGTGCTGGGACTACTATAACCCCTTTCTGTCCTAGCTTGAGCCTTTAACCTTCTCCTCCTTATTGTACTGGGAATGTTCTGCTCCTTGTAAGTGGCTAAGCTTTGTTTTCTTTGTTTGTCACTGAGCACAGACTATACCAGCTCGGAGCTAGGCTCTGGAGAACAGGAAACTAAAACAGCTTTATGACAGCCTAAGCAGCTGTGGCAAAGGCTGTAGAAAGTGACCAGCATGAACAAGGGGCAGAAGAACCAAGTCCTCTACAGAGTTAACTGGAGCCTCAACCTCACCATCAGCAGGAAATATGATTAAGGCGGAACAGAGCCAGAAAGAGGGTTGGCTGACTGAATGTTATGCCCTGGGATTCATATTCATCAAGACCCCCAAACCTATACTTTGATCTTCTCTCTTAATGAGACTTTTATACACGGTTAAAGAGACAGAGTGACAGATATGCAAAGTAAAAGATCACCTATCATATAACCTTCAACCTGAGGTGGGGCTAGACAGTCATTACTCCCTCAAAGGTCCCTGGCTCTTAAAATACACTGGTGAGCTTTCTTTCTTTCTTTTTTCACATATTAGTTATTTATCTGGGAAGAAACAGAAAAAATTGAGGGTGGGGAGTTGGGTGGTAGCACATCGGGTTAAGCGTAAGGGGTGCAAAGCGTAAGGACCAGCATAAGAATCCCGGTTTGAGCCCCCAGATCCCCACCTGCAGGGGAGTCACTACACAAGCTGTGAAGCAGGTCTTTCTCTCCCTCTCTCTCC